>NC_133325.1:666763782-667063782 GCF_042186555.1 Aquarana catesbeiana | reverse complement strand
GAGAGGCAGAATGGGGAGATGCCTATGTAAACAAGGCATTTCCCTGTTCTGCCTTGTGACATGACAGGGATCTACTGCTCCCTGTCATTGGGAGCAGTGATCGCTGTGATGTCAGTGGTAGCCCACCCCCCCACAGTTAGAATCACTCCCTAGGACACACTTAAACCCTTGATCGCCCCCTAGTGGTTAACCCCTTCCCTGCCAGTGTCATTTATACAGTAATCAGTGGCTATTTATAGCACTGATCACTGTATAAATGACAATGGTCCCAAAATAGTGTCAAAAGTGTCCGATGTGTCCGCCATAATGTCGCAGTCCTGATAAAAATCTCAGGTCGCCGCCATTACCAGTAAAAAAAATAAAAAAAAATAAAAATGCCATAAATCTATCTCCTATTTTGTAGACGCTATAACTTTTGCCCAAACCAATCAATATACACTCATTGCGATTTTTTTTTTTTACCAAAAATATGTAGAATAATACATATCGGCAAAGAAATTAGGAAAATAGTTGTTTATTTTATATATTTTTTGGGGATACTTATTATAGCAATTCAAAATTGTCGCTCTTTTTTTGTTTATAGAGCAAAAAAATAAAAAGCACAGAGGTGATCAAATACCACCAAAAGAAATCTTTATTTGTGTGAAAAAAAGGACGTCAATTTTGTTTGGGTACAATGTTGCAAGACCGCGCAATTGTCAGCTAAAGCAACGCAGTGCTAAATCTCAAAAAATGCTCTGTTCAGGAAGGGGGTAAATCCTTCCAGGGCTGAAGTGGTTAACGCTGCCCATAGATGGATCGAAACTGGGCTGGTTCAGCTGGGACCGGTGGAATTTCGACTGACTTTTGTCAAACGGGATGTTGGAAGATGTTCATTCAGTCAGCAGGCTGCAGCACTGATCAGTGTATACTGTCCCCGTTTTCAGAATACAACAGCACAGCGGGAAGGATTCATATATCCTCTGTGCTTGTGTGGTAGGGGGAACCTGTTGTTTTTTTTTTTTCAATCAGCCCTCTGACTGATCCAACAAAAAAAAAAAAAGTGACCCATCTATGGCCAGCTTTACTTTGAATTACTAATCAGATTAGCACTGTAATTGTGTACCAATTGTTACAACAGCTGTTTTTATTGTCCAGAATTAAATGCAGGGGTAACATTAAAACTCTGTTGTAAAGAAAGAAAGAAAAAGGTCCTTTATTTTTTTTTTTTAAAAGCACCAATTGTTATGCCTATCATTGTGGATATGATGTCAGTATTCCATTAACAACCACAGTCTATTTGCCATCTTTGAATGCAAGCAGTTTCCACTGTTCCCATTAGTTTCTATTCCAATAGTGGAACATTCACCTTTGATAGGTGTAGTGTTACTCCCTGAATAATACAAAAGAGCATTATAATTCGATTCATTCATTACTAGATGAGAACAAACGCAAATGAATGGCCCTCAGAGTGTGTGCTCCCTGCTGCTGTGCATATGAACTGGTCTCGGCTTCCAAAGCGATAACCCTGCAGGGTGTGGATGCTTAGCACATCTTGAAAAGAAGTATCTGAAATACACCCCAGAGATAATACACAGCAATCCTTGAAAATTAAACTGTTTAACTGTAATGGCGCGTACACACGATTGGAATTTCCGACAACCAATGTTCGATGGGAGCTTGTTGTCGAAAATTCTGACCGTGCGTAGGCTCCATCGGACATTTTCCATTGGAATTTCCGACAAGCAAAATTTGAGATCTGGATCTCAAATTTTCCGACAACAAAATCCGTCGTAAATTCCGAGCGTGTGTACACAATTCCGACGCAAAAAATTCCACGCATGCTCGGAATCAAGCGGAAGAGCCGCACTGGCTATTGAACTTCATTTTTCTCGGCTCGTCGTACGTGTTGTATGTCACTGCGTTCTTGACATTTAAAATTTCCGACAACATTTGTGTGACTGTGTGTGTGCAAGACAAGTTTGAGCCAACGTACGTCGGAAAAAAAACATGGATTTTGTTGTCGGGATGTGCGATCGTGTGTACGCGGCATTACAGTGCAGAATCTGTAAGGATCACAATAAGAACAATGTTAACAAGAATTATGCATCATATTAAATATTCTTAATAAAAAAGAAATGTACAGTACTTCTAACCATCAAAGCTAATATGCAGAGGTAGGAATGAAATGTTGTACGGATATACCTCATTTGCTGCACAAATGCAAATATGGCCTCATTTTGAGAAATTCTGCTAATATACTAGGTGGATTAAAGTCCATAAGTAAGAGGAATTAATCACACCGTTCCTAGGGGAAGCGCTGCTTCATATTAATTTTATATATAATTTTTATAACTTCCCTAATATTATTTTCAAAAAATGATCTACTGATGTCTCCATAAAGAGTACCTGTCACCTGCCCAAAGATATC
Source organism: Aquarana catesbeiana (assembly GCF_042186555.1). NCBI lineage: Eukaryota > Metazoa > Chordata > Amphibia > Anura > Ranidae > Aquarana > Aquarana catesbeiana. Next base: position 667,061,372 of record NC_133325.1, on the reverse strand, counting down.
ATGAGGGGGCTTGTCTGCCACCGTGTGATAGCAATATAGTTAAATAGAAAAAAATGAAAGTGTAAAAAAATACATTTAAATACAAAAAAAAATACATTTAAAAAATGCAAAAGCACCCCTGTTCCATGCACATACAGGCAAATGCAAATATGTATGTAAGTCCGGCATGCATACTGTATGTAAATGGTGATTGCACCACACTTATATCATATTGCTTTGAATGTCGGAGTAAAACAATAATTCTGAGGCCTTAATTCACCATTACCTGTAAACTAATAACCTGTAAAGGTTTAGAAAGTGTCACCTATGGGCAATTTTAGGTACTGAAATTTGTCATCATTTCACAAATGTGCGATTCCACAGGTGTGCCCAATTTTAAGACTTGACATGCTTGGTATTTGCTCATTTGACGCAACCCAACTGATACCAAAAAAAATGTTACTATATATTACTACATAATTAGTGTATTCTTTATTGAAAATTTGCGTTTAATAAACTGCTGTGCAAATAACATTTGACAAAAAAAATTGAAACAGCCACCGTTTTATTCTCCAGGGCCCATGCTTTAGGAAAATATATATTTGGGGGTTCTATGTAATTTTCTAGCAAAAAATGCTGATTTTAACATGTATGTGAATTACCCCAAACTGCAAAATGAATAGGTCTAATTCATATGTGATCTGTAATATACAACAAACCATTTTACTTTACTGGAGTTACATCAAAGAAAAATGAATTCTAATTATTCTGTGTAATCTGATTGTCCTACAGATTACACTGTGCAAAATGTTCCTTTGTCTTATAAAATAGTCCCAAAAAGCAGTGCCAAATTCAACAAATGTACATTGAATGCAGACCTAAAATAAAAAAATCAATTATACGTCTGCCAAACTGTCTTGCTGGTGCCAAAAAATGGCAGTTCAAGCCCTACCCTCCAAATGAATAATATTGTTTAGAACTTTATTATTCCGACATAACATCTGGGAACAAGCATCCGAAATAAAGAACTACATGCAACTTGCAAATTACAGAAACACGAGACCCTAGGTAACATAAATTAATGCAAGACTTTTGGGAGCAGCCCAAAAAAGCAGTGTTGGAATCTTAATATAATCACTTGTTGAATATTGAAGCATATTAAAGAGTATGTAAAAACAGCATTTCATATTCCATGCTGTAGCATGTACTTGTATGAAAAAGTATCCTGTTCTCTTTGTATTGCTTCCTTTGTGTGAAATCCCTGGTGTTCTTGCCAGTCCCGCTAATTTCCTATTAAAAACTGACCTCACCAAGCAGGAGAACACAGGGTGGTCAGTTCTCTAGCTATGCTGGGAACTCAGCGTATTCTCCTCCAATGATCAGATTTGTCCTGACACGCCTCACAGCCTTTCACTGGGAAGATCAGTGTACTGCTGTTTCTCCTCCTCCAGCTTTTATGCAGCTGAGAACAGAGGGAATGCGATCACTTGTTTTTCGTGTCTTTCATTTCTATTTTAAACGGAATGGGTTGTTTTAAATGGTAAGGGTTTACAATCACTTTAACTTTGTCCTCACAGAAAGAAAAACATATATCCACCCTAAGTTCTTATGACTCAACAGTTCATTGTGTCACAAATGCTGATAATAATGCTATGAGCAGACGTTTTTCTACCTTGGTTTACTATTACCTAAGGTTATTAGGGCAGCTAGCCAACAGTATTAAAAGACGCTGCTGAATAAAAAGCAACAGAAACAAAAAGTAAGGATTATATGATCATTAGTATCTGTAGGTATAAAAAGACTATCCTGCTTACACACATCTTATCTGAGCTTCTGAGCAATGCAAAATTCTTAGAAGTAATTATTACATTATAAAACAGTGTAATAAAAAAACTTCTTAAGAGCAAAGTCCATTTTCCTTTTGAAATCTTACTTTTTAAAGCTGAACTCCAGGTACAAAAACCTCCACATTCGTTTTTACTCAAAAGCCACAACGGAAATGCACTTTGTGTGTACCATATGCCTTTACGAAGACAGATATTACCTTGTAAAGTGGTAGTGCCATCATTACTGTGCTGCACATAGTCTGTGAAAGAGCAGAGCTATGGGGGATGTCAGAAAGTCCATGACTACAAGTTGCCTGCAGCAAACTACAGGAAGAGCAGGTACAGTGGCTGCACGCAACTGCAGCTGGAACCAGAAGGTCCAGAGTTGGAGCGCCAGTATATCGGTGTCTATGCTCCTGGCATGTTGTAAAAATGTCAATTGTAATTTTAAAGAGATAACAAGGTGGCATGCACCTTGTTGGACCTAACCCTTAGTAATCCAGAATAGTTTGCAAAATGGCTGAATTCCTGCAGTTCAGCTTCCACAGGTGAAAATCCAGCAATGCTACTAAAGAGTAATATCATGCAAATCAACCAAGCATAGACTGATGTGTGGAAGGGGAGTGTGCGTAATTGAATTGCATACATCCCAGCTTTTTGAGATGGGAATGAGGGACACCTATCAGCAAAAGTATGCAGGCATAGGACACACCCTGCCCCCTTAAAGGAGAATTGTACAAAAAAAACCAAGATTGGTTGAACCCACAAGTGCTTTTTTTTACCACTACTATTCCTTTATATTGGCTTTTGGAATTTACAAATGCAGCAATTTAGAAATCGGATGAAAGGTTTAGCGCTGGAAAACGCTTTTTGATAGATAAAAAGTGCATTTTATATAAAACTATATAGATCAGACCAAAATGAGGGACAAATGAGGAGGAATGAGGGACATTGCTCCAAATCAGGGACAGTCCCTCAAAATCAGGGACAGTTGGGAGCTATGTAATTCTGTGATTACATCATATATAATGCAAGGTGACTGTAACTTAGCTACCTGGTACACATAGAGTACAGTATAGATAGTGGTGTACTGGTGCAGAGGAAGCAGTTGTCTTCATTAGAACTTGCAGGGCGTTTTCTAGTTGCCTTTATACAAGTGCAGATGAAAGGGTTGGCACTTGTGTTTCTTTTGATATGCTACAACTGAATGCATCTATACTTTTTACCTTTACATTAAAGTTTATTTAAACTAGCTTCTTTACAGCACTCATAATGGTGCAAAGTACAGTAACCTATAACAATCAATCAGAATTTGGCTCTAGCTGAGCTACACTAAACCAAAATCCCTTTGCAATTGGGTTATGACACTGCGGACATCCTCACTGCTGTTGTTATTGCCTCATTAAATAATCCTATTATGCTTCCCCCAAGGATTAGGGTTGGTATAAAAAACCTTTCACCGCTCTTTTATACAGATATGTTATATAAGTCAAAGTATAACCAAACTAAAATAAGTTCCTTACTATATCATAAAGTATAACAAGACTGACCCAATGAATTGGTCTATAGCTAGCTGCCCTAATAAAACATACAACTCTATACATATTTTATAACATGATTCAGCAGTGCTTGGAAAAGCTCCTCGGTTATTTGTGACAGGTATGCCCATCATTGCTTGCGAATGGCTTTCTGTAAGAGACAATAATAAACCATAATAAATGTGCTGACACGGGCACTTGTAATCTTCATCGGAAGGGCATACAACAGGGTGACAATGCAGGAATTGTGAGACAGTTGTCATATCATAACAGGAAATGCCTGAGCAAGGATCTTCATGGCAGGATTTCTAGGTAATATCTAAATGAAGGCTGTGGATTTAGAAAGATTGGAACAACTTTAAAAATTACATAAATACATTAAAAAGTTAAATTAAAAGTAAGCAGTTACAAATACTGTAGCTGCTGACTTTTAATATATAGACACTTACCTGTCCAGGGAGCCGCGATGTGGCACCCCAGACAGTTTTCCAATTGGCTGTCGGGTGCTGCTGCTGCCCAATCATCGTAAGGGAAACCGACAGTGAAGCCTTTTTGGCTTCACAGCCGGTTTCTTACTGCGCATGCGCGTATCGCGCTGCGCTCTCCAATTGGCCCGGCGGCGGGGGAAGGAGGAGGAGGGCCGAACTTCTGAGGGACGGCGCCGTCTCCCAGAAGTGGAGAAGGGTACCTGTCAAAAACAGGTACTCATCACCCCTTTCTCCCCTGAAAGGTGCCAAATGTGGAAGCAGATCAGCGGAAGAGTGGAACTCCACTTTAAAGCTTATGTGAGAATTATTGATTGGGTTTAGACCTAGAAACATAAAAACATAGAAGAGAGACAGCAGAAAAAAAAAACAAGTGGTCCACTGAGTCTGCCAAAAAAATTTCTTTCATTTATATATGTTTTTGGCTTTTGTTAAAGTGGTTGTAAAGGCTTAAGGTTTTTCAGCTTAATGCATTCTATGTATTAAGGTGAAAAACTTTCTGTGCTGCAGCAACTCCCAGACCCCCCCCCCCCCTTTTTTCTTACCTGAGCCCGATCCGATCCAGCGAAGTGCACAAGTGCAGTGGCTCCAGCCGCTGTCTCTCTCCTCATTGGACAGATTGGTAGCAGCAGGAGCCATTGGCTCTTGCTGCTGTTAATCAAATCCAGTGACACCGGAGCAGGGAGCGGGGCTGAGTCCCACTGTCTGTGTCAATGGATGCAGACGCATGAATTGGGAGTAAGCCTGTACGGGTGCCCCCAGGGAAAGCCACATTCCGTGGGGGCACCCGATGAAAAGGATTCGGCAGCGCTGTCCAGTCATTTCAATAGGCAGGGCGTTTTGGGAGCGGTGTATATACCGCTCCCAAACGGCCCCAAAGATGCTGCTTGCAGGACTTTTCAGAACGTGCCGCAAACTCACCACCCCAGTATGAAAGCCCTCGGGCAGACATGAGAGGAGCTTTTCAGGTGCTATTTTTAGCACTAAAACTCCTGAAAAGTGCCTCAGGGTGAAAGGGGTCTAAGGGAGGTCTCCAGAACTGCACACAGCCTTAAGCCTGATAGACACTAGTCGTTTTTTTCTTCCATTCTATCCAGCGGGCTGAACGAAAAAAAAAAAAACTGATCAGGTCGGAGCCGCAGTACTAACTATGCAATGTTAGTACAGCAATCCCCCCTGCTGTGCTATTGTGTTCAGACGAGGGGACAGACTCCCGCCAGAAGACACTGGTCACCCTTTGGCTGAGAGTGCTGACTGGGTGCTGATCGGCAGACCATTTCAGTCATGCCCCTTCGCCCAGCTTCTGTGGAACCAACTGCCATACACATGGGCCGATGCTGCCCGATGTTCGGACCGTGTGTACAGCCCTTTAGGGAACATGCCCAGCTAGGAAATATAGTTCTGCCATATTCTTTCTATACCTGTATTTTTACCCCAAAAGCTGAGATTGTTTGGTGCATCTTGCATATTGCAAACATTGGGACAATCTATTTTTTAGTATTTGTTAGTAGCACTGGAAGACCGGGCAAGTTTGACGTGCTTAATCATGTTTCCACACGCTGACATTCTCTGCGGTTTAGACCAGACTGCATGCTCTTTCCTAACCAAAGTTCAGGACAATACTCAGCAGTTCCAGGAGCTGCGCAGATGCAGCTGAGATTTACTTAACAGTCCAAAGGGCAGCTCCCGTAGTGCTGAAATGCTGTTTCTGGACAGATTAAAAGATAGCAGAAGTACATGCAGATGTGATCAGAGTCCTCCTTTCATATCACATTTTTTATGCTACATCTACTTAATTTCTTGCCTGTGGCAGCAGCTTTTAAAGTAAATTATGGCCAAGGCGTTGTCTGATTTACTTAACTGTATTACTAGGCAAGGAGAAAGGTTCTTGCCCTCTGTCCCCGTAGTAAAGTCAAAGGCTAATTAAATAATCTGATGAGGGGGCAGAGTGTAAGGTTTGCACAGTACGTACGGCTTATACCTGCTGGCAATTCTAAATGCCATGCAAATTATTAGTTGTACAAGTTACTTTCCAACACGCAGTGGAAAAAAAATGAGATTATGTGTAAATGGTTAACATAGTATTTTTGGTCCAGAAAAGTGCGACATGTAGTTTGATCATTTTAGGCAGTTTGTAAAAACGTATGGGAACAGACAAGGATTTAAACATACTGTTAAATATGCTGTTTTGCAAACTAGTATAATAAGTTAGAAACGAGCAACTATATCTCACATATAACACACCTGTTTGCTTCTGACACTGAAAGTTAAAATAAAGGTTTCTTGAATGTTCCCCTAAAGTGGTTTTCTACTTTCAATAAAACATTGAAACCCTCTCTTTGAGAAGTAATGAAAAAGGAGGGCACAACACAGTGGGCCCGCCTGCACGGGTCTGCGCCCCCCCCCCCCCCCTTCCTGTGCAGTGAATAGGTAAGGGTATTTGCGGAAACATTGCCCTTTAAGAATCCTGCAGTTTCCAGGTGGGATATATTTAACCAATAGGAGCACCTGGAAGGTGCTGGAACGGGTATGGGAACCTATAAAAGGGGACCAGAACCAGAAATGGTCCTCTTTGGACCCCCCCGCCTGTCATAGCAAGTTTATGTGGTTTTCCCACCAGCCTGGATACAGATTGGGCGTTTTCTTGCAGTAAACTGCTCAAGTTCTGACAACTGAGCATAATTGGTGGTATTTCTAAATATTTTGTTAATGAATTAAGACTTAATCAAACCAATAAATAGAGCATGTTTATTATCTGTTATTGGTTATTTTATTTATTTATGGGTTTTATTTTATTGGTTTTGGTTGATGGGGGTTTGCAGCCTGCAGTCCCATGCACATTGGTGAAAGCCTTTCACTTGGGCCAAGATGCATACGTTTGCTCCACAGTATAAAATGCATACAGCACAGTACAAATAAATACATTCTGATCATGGTGTACCACACATGATCCTGCACATAGGGAGGCTTACAGGCTTACAACATGCTAACAGGGACAATGTGCAGATGCTTGCAGTTTCCCTGTCACTTTGCTATAGCGAGGGAGCCAAGGAAGCGACCGTGAAACATGAGAGCATACTCTACCTCCAGAATGTTTTGCAAATGATAAAGGTACTATGCAAGCATGGACTGGCAATTGGCAAGGAGATTTCAGACACCCTGCTCTTATGTCTGTGAAAACAATGGCAATAGATTAAAAAAGTCAACCCAGTTGAATGACTATTTCCCAAAACTGAATGGCCGTGGATGTCTTCCAAAACTCATAGACGTAGCAATTGTTTCCTCATTTAAAAAAAAAAAACAAAAAACAGGGCAATGATTGGCTTTTGTACTCTGGAATCTTACAGTGGAGCCCGGGGACAACAAACAACTGCTTTGAATGGTTGCAGTTTAGCAATACTATGCGTTTGGCTGCCTTTTAGGATTTGACAAGTTGCATTTATAGATGCATTACACATTCATGCATTTTTAAAAAGCGGGTATATCTAGACTTTTTCTTTTGCCTAGATTCACCCACATTTGTTGCCCATTTGTTGGCAGTCGCCTCATAGACTCACTTAATTTATATTGTAAATAAGGCAAATGCACATGAGGATTTTAGGCTATAATGGTTATCAAAAGTGCATGGTCATAGCAAATCACTAATTGGACAACAGCATCAAAAATCCTTTAAAGTGTTCAAATTATTCTTAAGTTTTGAATTAATTAAAATGTGTTCCCAGGTAGAACAGTCAATCATACAATCTATACAGCTGCTATGAGCCAAACATTGGCCATACGTGTTTTTTTTTTTTTGATCAGCCAGTGGGCTGATGGAAAAACTTAACGGATTCCCCATCGATGGAGGAATCCTCCCCCGCAGCGCTATTGTAGTCTGCTCAATTGGCTGTATGTGCTGACTGAATGAAAATTTACCAACAGTCCCGTTCGAGAAGAGTTGATCATTAGATTGACTCCTCTCGAATGGGGCCAGCCCTAGGTGGATCAAATTAGGTCAGTCACTTCTGAACCAGCCAAATTTCAATCCTTCTATGGCCAGCTTTAAGCTGAAGGGGACCTGTTATATAATTACACCAGGTTTGACCCCCATCATGGCTACAACCTTACCTCATTCTCTTCCTCAAACAATGCCAATATTGCAGCACTGGATACCTGAGTGATTATTTTATGTAATAACATCTTTTCCACTAGCAGACTCCAATATAAATATTAGTGCAGTGTACGTTCCCAGATATTGCCAGCTGTGAGAGAATGGGTGTTCCGTTTTGCAGGAGGCCTCAGGAACATCTAGTTCTACATGGCTCCCACTGGATAAACTTTCATGAATGTTCATGTATTGATAACAGAAAGTCGCTTGAATTAAATGTTGTTTATTAAAAAAAAAATCTTGATTCTCAAAGAAAAAAATTAATTAAATAATGACTACATTTAAACACAGTATTTTATAAGCTATCTATATAAATCAAAAAATTAGTTGACTTCAGTTCAGTTTTCCAATACTAAACAGGTTATTTTTGTTGGTTATTAAAGCCAGTTTAGATGGCATATTAAACATTGGATGCCTCCTATACATTCAATGTGATCACAATGGATAGATATAACTAGCTAAGGCTGGAGAAGCATCTGATATCTATGGGTATGTTTCCAATACAAGCTTCACTTGGTAAACAGAGCAATGCAAAGCTCAAAAACAGATTAAGCCTTGTACTATTCCCTTGAGGCAAAAAATATCCATCTGGCTTCTCCAAAAGCAAATGACTCAGATTAAAACCAGACAGCTTCTGCAACAGTGAGTGGCAACAGTTCAGATACAAAATACATGCTTAGAATTATCATTTAAAGAAGAACTCTGCTCAAATATTGACATATATGTGTGTTTGGATGTGGAGGGGGGGGGGGGGGGTGATTGTCTACTAAATACAGCGTGTAAATTTCACTTACAAGCACTTGGGACTTGTACTAAATTTCCTGTACTATACATTTCATTTTTAATGTTGTACCCCTTGCTGCCAATTTCTGGACATTTGTGGCTTGAACCAGCCAGAGAACTGTAGGTGGAAGGGGGTGCCAGGGATACTGGGAGGAGTCAAAAGGCTCTACATAGTTTAGTAAACTTGAAACCATCGCTTCATTCTTTTGTTTGGTGTGCATTTCTGAATTAGTCCTATATATTAAGTAGATCCAATGTTGCCTCTAATAGAGCATTTTAAAAGAATGATCACATGAACCAAGGAGTTTGTACAGAACGGTCTAATAATTCATTTTTACCTGAAGCTGTGTGATGTCTAAATAAAGTCCTGGTTGGGGATACCTAGACAATTCATATTGATTACACTGAGCCTTCTACATTTGAATGGCATTCTGAAAAGTGCACCTGTAACGTGGTGATCTAAACACTCAATCCCTCTGATATCCCCACAACTATCTGTATACATTTAATACATTTGGAAGTTCAGATCATACACAAATTCAGCTTAGGCTATTGTGTATTTTCAGTTCATTGTACCTCAAAATATATTTACTGACACAGCTGGCACTGACATGAATACATCTTTTACTGACCATACGTTATGTGACCACCACAGAGCCACGTGCAAGTGAACTGTCTATCCAGAGAGACAGAGCAGTTACTCATGGCTATGATGCTCTAATGCCAGACTTTTAAAATTATGACTTTAATATGATTTGCCCTGCTTAAAAAAAAAAAAAACAGATTTGCAAACCCACAATACAAGAATAACTATTTTATGACCACATACTCATTTCACTGGCCATGAATGGAACTCTTAATGTTACTTTTATTGTTCAGTCAAATCTCATCACTATATACATTTTCAAGAAACATTATGAAATCTTGGAAATGATTCTGAGTAATGGCAAAGTTCTGAACAGAATTCTCAGAACGAGTGAGTGGTTTGTCATATTATGTGTAATACCATCCAAGTAACCTGTAACAGCTGTCATTTAGAATGCTACCTATGTGACAACTCAACAATCCTATTCAGTTCAAAGTCTCCTTATTGTTACCCTACTTAAAGCTAAAGATGAATCTGCTTACAGTTGCCTTTTCTGGTTTTACCACTTAATGACCTGGCTCTTTCTGAGATTTATTGTTTACAAGTTAAAAACAGTTTTCTTTGCTAGAAAATTACTTAGAACCCCCAAACACTATACATTTTTTTTCTAACACCCTAGAGAATAAAATGGCGGTTGTTGCAATACTTTCTGTCACACCGTATTTGCGCAGCGGTCTTACAAGCACACTTTTTTTTGAAAAAATACACTTTTTTGAATTAAAAAATAAGACAACAGTAAAGTTAGCCCAATGTTTTTTATATTGTAAAAGATAATGTTACGCCGAGTAAATCGATACCGAACATGTCACGCTTCAAAATTTTTATTTTTAATTATTGCTCTCGATTGCGGCGATACCCCACATGTGTGGTTTGAACACCGTTTTCATATGCGGGCGCTACTCACATATGCGTTTGCTTCTGCACGCGAGCTTGTCGGAACGGGTACATTTAAAAAATAAAAAATTTCTTATTTATTTTACCTTTTATTTTTACACTGTTTAAAAAAAAATAAAATGTTGTCACTTTTATTCCTATTACAAGGGATGTAAACATCCCTTGTAATAGAAAAAAGCATGACAGGACCTCTTAAATATGATATCTCTGGTCAAAAAGACCTCAGATTTCATATTTACACTAAAATGCAATAAAAAAGAAGCATAAAAAAGTCAGATGAGGTCCACAGTCATCACTTCTAATGGATGGGACAAGTAACTCCTCCGTTTTAAAACACAGAAGGTTCTGCAAAAAGTGGAGTTCAAAATTAAACCTCTTGGAAGAAAATATGTCACAGCTAGATCAATGTTCAACAAAGGAGGAAACTGCTTTTAACAAAGGAAAATCAGCAAGTTCTGATGCCTTTATGTGCATCTCCATAACAGCATGGATCTGTGGTATCTCTACACAGCTCTGTGCCAGGTCACTGGAGATAAACATTCTAAATAGCTGTGCTTACAAAGAAGTTACCACTAACTCCAGTACATTACAAATTAACAGACGCTGAACAACTCAGCATTTGCTTGTTAAAGTATCTAATTAAGGAACTGATGCATGTACAAGCGTACATTTCTGGGGTAAAGGTTCTCTTCAAATCTGTGAGCTGACATCAAATCGGGCAACACTGTGTCAGGACAGGAAGCTGCATCTGAAAATTCTGACACTCACACGTGATGAATTTAGCGGAAATCAGATCTGTATGAATTTTTACTGTCAGCTATTCTCCTTTTAGACAAATGACCTAGAAATATCTCCCTAAATAAATTTATAATCTAAGTGGAAAAACATGCTTTGTTAGTCCAGATTACCAATGAGATATATCAAGACACAAGCTAAGAATAGTTATTTAAAAGCCAGCATTAAAGGAGACCCCTTAAGAGTAACTTCAGTTACTTTTGCCCCACCCCTGCTCACCTACGCGTTTGTCTTTGGAGACGCGCCCAAGGTAGGGTGACCAGACGTCCCCGGTTTCAGTGGACAGTCCCCGGATTGAGGACAAAGTCCCCGGTGCCTGTCTGTCCCCGGATTTGTCCCCGGATTGCAGGGCGGGTGCTGAGGCAGAGGGGGGCACAATGGCGTCGCTATGGGGTTACGGCCCACACCTGGGTGACAACCGCCAGAGAGGGACATCATGTCCGGAGTGGCACTGGCGCGGCATTGAGAGGGGCGCCGTGGCTCTCTCCTCTTCCTCCTTCCCTTCCAGATTCTCTTCTGCTCCACACGATGTGCGAGGAGGAGGGAGTGAGGCAGAGACAGATGTCACGGTCCCACACACAGCAATCGCATTCCTCTCCCTGCCGACTGCACTCACTGTACAACGCTTCCTCCTCAGGTCTGATATGACAAGTACACAGGCCAGGAGGAAGAGCCGAGGAGGAGGAGGGACACCGCGCTACAGCATCTGTCTGGGGGCCGGGGCTGAGGTCTGTAATAACAGGAGTCTTGGGGGACATGGTGATTGGGAAGGGGGGGGCTGGTAACAATTGTGCTGTCAGGAGTTATTTTAGGGAGGGGGTAGGGGTTAAAGGATACAGTGCCTTGCAAAAGTATTCACCCCCTTGGCATTTTTCGTGTTTTGTTGCCTCATAACCTGGAATTAACATGGATTGTTTGAGGATTTGCATCATTTAATTTACAGAACAGGCCCACAACTTTGAAGATGTTTTTTTTTTTAATTTTTATTGTGAAGCAAACAACAAATAGTACAAAATAACAGAAAAAGTCAATGAGCATAACTATTCACCCCCCTTTGTAGAGCCAACTTTTGCAGCTATCACAGCTCCAAGTCACTTTGGATAAGTCTCTATGAGCTTGCCACATCTTACCACTGGGATTTTTGCCCATTCCTCCATGCAAAACTGCTCCAGCTCCTTCAAGTTGGATGGTTTGAGCTTGTGAACAGCAATCTTTAAGTCTGACCACAGATTTTCTATTGGATTGAGGTCTGGACTTTGACTAGGCCATGCCAACACATTTACATGTTTCCCCTTAAACCACTCAAGTGTTGCTTTAGCAGTGTGTTTGGGGTCATTGTCCTGCTGGAAGGTGAACCTCCGTCCTAGTCTCAAGTCACACACAGAGTGGTACAGGTTTTGCTCAAGAATATCCCTGTATTTAGCACCATCCATCTTCCCCTCAACTCTGACCAGTTTCTCAGTCTCGACTGCTGAAAAACATGCCCATGGCATGATGCTGCCACCACCATGTTTCACTCTGGGGATGGTGTTCTTTGAGTGATGTGATGTTTTGGGTTTGCGCCAGACATAGCATTTTCTTTGATGGCCAAAAAGTTACATTTTAGTCTCATCAGACCAGAGCGCCTTCCTCCATATATTTTGGGAGTTTCCCACATGTCTTTTCGCAAATTCAAAACGTGCCATTTTGTTTTTTGCTGAAAGTAATGGCTTTCTTCTGGCCACTCTGCCATAAAGCCCAACTCTATGGAGCTTACGACTTATTGTCATCCTATGTACAGATACTTAAGTCTCTGCTGTGGAACTCTGCAGCTCCTCCAGGGTTACCTTAGGTCTCTGTGCTGCCTCTCTGATTAATGCCCTCCTTGCCCGGTCCGTGAGTTTGTGTGTGCGGCCCTCTCTTTGCAGGTTTGCTGTTGTGCCACGTGCTTTCCATTTGGTTATGATAGATTTGATAGTGCTCCTAGGAATCATCAAAGATTTGGATATTTTATTATAACCTAACCCTGACTTGTACTTCTCAACAACATTTTCCCTTACTTGTTTGGAGAGTTCCTTGGTCTTCACGGCAGTGTTTGGTTAGTGGTGCCTCTTGTTTAGGCGTTGCAGCCTCTGGGGCCTTTCAAAAAGGTGTGTATATGTAATAACAGATCGTGTGACACTTATATTGCACACAGGTGGACATCATTCCACTAATTATGTGACTTCTGAAGGTAATTGGTTGCACCAGAGCTTTTTATGGGATTATAACAAAGGGGGTGAATACATACGCACATGCCAATTATCAGTTTTTTATTTCTAAAAAATAGTTTTATGCATATATGTTTCTAATTTTACTTCACCAACTTAGACTATTGTGTTCTGCTCCATCACATATAATTCGGATTAAAAAAACATTGAACTAAAGGCTGTAATGTAACAAAATAGGTAAAAAGCCAAGGGGGGGTGAATACTTTTGCAAGGCACTGTATGTACTAGGGGGTGCTTTGTTTTGAGTTAGAGAGGACTTGTGCTAGAAGGAGAGGGGCAGATTTCAAGTTTGACCACCCCAGTCCTCTCCCCTCCCAAAGCACTCCCTAGCACATATCCTCTAACCCTAACCCCCCCCCCCCCCCGACATACAGTATAAATCTGGTCACCTTAGCCCAAGGCCTCTGCTGGGTCTTTAGGATGCCCGCTCATGTGAACACACTGCTTGTCACTGGAAAACTTGAGTCTGCATGCATGCGTGGCAAGCACCTACATGTACTGGATCCCAAAGCAAATCTGCACATGCCCATCAGTAAAACTATCTTTTGGGATGTGTCACATGGACATTTCAGGAGGCAGTGGTGGGTGCTGTGTCATTCTCGCCTAGGCGAGAAAGAAGGAAATGCAGCATTGCAGTAAATTGTCAGAATCCATTAAAATAAAAAAAATATCCAGTTATGGGAGAGGGAGTGGGAGGAGCCAGGTGGAAATAAGTTGTTTTATGGTTTAATAAACCTGACAACACTGATAAAATTTCTATATAAAAAAAACCAAAGCGTGCCGCTGAGAGCCTGAGCCAGTCCCTCTGTTCTTGGTCTTAGAGCCGGAGAAGAGATGTTTGTTTTTTAACTTTCCACACTTTTCCTTTAAAGCTGAATTCCAAGCAGATATAAACTTATATCAATACAAGTTAATGCAGCTCTGTATTCATTAATACAGCATTGATTTTTTTTTAATGCAAGCAGCACAAGCTCCTGCATCTGGTATGGTATCAGCATCTTGAAATCCATTGTACTGCAAAGCTCAGATTGGGGAAGGAGAAGCAGCACAAGGATTGTTGTGCTATACCAGGGATATGCAATTTGCGGACCTCCAGCTGTTGCAGAACTACAAGTCCCATGAGGCATAGCAAGACTGACAGACACAAACATGACACCCAAAGGCAGAGGCATGATGGGACTTGTAGTTTTGCAACAGCTGGAGGTCCGCTAATTGCATATCCCTGTGCTATACTGTAAAGAGCATGCTAATAGGAGGGAAAAGCAGAGTGACAAAGAAATTAACTCATTAGTGTTCTATTTTTCCTTAAGCAGAACTTCGGTCATTTTTTCACCTTTCTATCTATTAAATCTTATGCCCTTGTTGTTTTAACTTTGGATAGTAAAACATTTTTTTTCTGCCATTAGATACCTTATACAGCCCACTTCCTGTCTCTTGTCTGGAAAAAAAGCCTAGGCTTATGACATCATGCACAGCTCTCTCTATCACTCTTGTGAGTTTGCCAGGAAAGGAGGGGGGATGAGTCACAAGAGGGCCAATGAGAGCTGCAGAGCTAGAGGTGTGTCTGTGTAAATCCAGGAAGTGAACAGGCAGCAACTTTAGCTGCCCACAGTTAAAATGGATGCAGCCAGACTCAGTGGAGGGAGGTTTCTGCAGCATATTTGGCAAGTACAGAATCACAGTATATATATAAAATAATATGCAAAGTAGTTGGAGGAAAGCTTCAGAATGGCAAAGATGTTTTTATCACAAATTATGTGAGCAGACTGTAATTCCTCTTTAAATAGTTCAGTCACAAACTGGCGTTGGAAAGAAGACCTATGTAACTGAACTGCAGGAAACAGGGATGTGCTTTATGGCGAATCTGCATGATTGCACTGTAATTATTTTAATAAAAAAGAAATCTAAGTACCTTTTTCCTAATCGGATATACAGCTGTCACATGACCCTGCTCTCTCCCAGCCTGTCTGCAGGAAAACATAAGCAGGAGGAGCTTCTAGTCCTCTGCTGCTGGTCACATGTTCAAAATAAAAAAACAGCCTTTGGAATACAGAGTAAAAATAAATAAATAATATCAATAAACTGTTTTAAATTGTCATACAAATATATATTTGAAAACAAATCTTAATTATTTTTTGCCAATAACATGGTGTGGGCAAAATTCTGCCAGTCATAGGCTGTGTCACGCCCCTCCAGCCTGTGTCTTAGAATAAAAAGGGGGTGAAGCCTCCAACAATCTACATGTAGCATCCCACCCCCATTGTGTTTGGCTGGTTAGTGAAGGAGAATGGAGGGAGTGGGCTGTCATTTACCACTGTGTGTATGCCCACATGTGTGACTCTATAGTCACATGGGTTGCTCAGATGTTATAGGGAGGAATTGCTCAGCATAGGAACTCACTGAAAACTGAGCATGTGCAGAACTGCCAACACTGCTCTGCAAAATCCCTAGATGCATTGGGGACTTGGACAGAAGTTGGAGATAGAGAGCAGCAGGATCAACCAGGATTTTTGCAGAATACAGAAAACAAATCTCATAGTGACCGAGTTTATATGAACAGCATATAATACACCATTTATTGATAGTTTTTTTATGATGTGACACTTTAAAAAATTAAACTGTATTCAATGATAGTTACCACTAGTCTAAGTGTATTCACCAAAGAGGTAGTTCTATGCTTAGTCTAAGGTTAATTAGCACCAGTGGCACACAGTCCCAGTCTCCGAAATCACTGACTTACCATATATCATCGAAAAACACTGAAAACAAAGATATTAGATAAATGTTACTAGTTCTAAATATTTCATACCTGGATAATGGCACAGGTAAGAGTAGAATCCTTCAGATTTAAGCATAATGAGCAGGGAGCCCCAGCCCAAAAGTACTGCAGAGAAGAAAAGGTTTTCAAAGACTGCAGTAACTGCCATCCACCATCGGCGCCGATGCGCTGTTGCCAGTGTAGGTGCCATTTTTATTTCTTCTCTTTACGGACTTTCAATCTGCGAAACAAGACATGAAATATTACCCACCTATTCCAAGCTAAAAGTTTCATAAATAACAGTATCTGTGCATATTACAAAAATACCTATCACAATTACAATCTATAGCATTATACTAGAAAACATCTGTCTGCCAAAAAAAATGTAGCTTCAATTTGCTGTCGTCTTCCTTACCAATAAGAATTGCTTATATCATAGGTTCACATTCAACTTATCTCTAGCCCTTTCACACTGGGGCGGGGGTGGCGTCGGCGGCAAAGCGCCGCTATTGTTAGCGGCACTTTTCATCGGTATGCGGCCGCTAGCGGGGCGGTTTTACCCCCCTGCTAGCAGCCGAGAAAGGGCTAAAACCACCGCTAAGCGCCTCTGCAGAGGCGCTTTGCCGGCGGTATAGCCGCGCCGTCCCATTGATTTCAATGGGCAGGAGCGGTATACACTCCGCTCCTTCACCGCTCCGAAGATGCTGCTAGCAGGAGTTTTTTTCCCGCTTTCACACTGGAATTAAAGCAGCGGCACTTTCGGGTCGGTTTGCAGGCGCTATTATTAGCGCAATAGCACCTGCAAACCGCCCCAGTGTGAAAGGACCCTAAGCCTCAGGCAATAAGTCTGTTTTTACAGATTTTCAGGGTAATTTTGTCCAAAGTAGACATTCAGCATATATAACTGTCAGAAAACACATCACCTTCTTTTATGAAATACCTTTTAGAATGAGTCACTCTGCAGGAATTACATCAGTTCATGGAAATTTTTCTGGTAGAAGTCTTATAAATACAGGTCCAACCCACACAATGTATGTACCTCTCTGTCTATGTGTGAAATAAGTGCATTGATATTCCAATCCACAATATAGGTCTCATTCACAAGGTCAAATACCGCCAAGAATCAGCCTAATGTTGTAGCTGGGCTGACAGGTAGATGCATTCAGCCGTGGGCAGGAGGCCCATATAAAATCAATGACAGGTGCCACCACTGTTCACATATATTTGCATTTCCAATAATTACATGTGGCTAGGGACAGATGAGTGACCCTGCACAGAACGTGTGCATCTAGGCCAGGGTAACTCATCTGTCCCTAACCCCATGAACTGTTGGATTTGCGGTTACATGTGAACAGCTGCGGTGCTTGCCAGCCTGCCATAGGCTGATCACTTCCACCTGTCAGCCCAGCAACAATACACTGATTTTTGCTGCTGTCCCCCCATATTAGGCCATATGAATGAGTCCTCATATAGCTGGAAGCAGGAAGTCGTGAAAAGAGATGACCAGCAGAATTCACAACTTTAAAGGGATTTTTCAATTAAGCTAATATTGGATTGTCAAAAATGACTATTGTTTGTGTTGTTATTACAATGATGTTCTAATATGTAAAGTGTATGATGCTGTGACCATAGATTTTGTCAGTTTTCTACAGGTAATATACAGTTTCCATTTACATATTTCAACAAAACAAGGAAGTCCAGATATTGGCATACTTTTATTAGAAATAGTTTTTCTCGTATACTCTCCTTTTTACAACAGAGTTTGGGTAAGTATTCATTTGCATAGCCCCACAATAACATAACATGGAATTAATCTATTTCTTAACATATTAAAGTGGATGTAAACCCGAATTTTTTTTTTTTGATATCATACTGTAGAGTATAGGATTTCCTATCATTTGAGCCCAGTCTTACCACAAAGAGTTAATCCATCTCTGAGCAATCCTCTTTTATTGTTCAGTGACATAAATCTTGACAAACAGAGAAAAACTTTATTAAATCCTCCCCCTTGCTGTGAGTGACAGGTGATTTACATATTTCTTGTGCACTAGCCTAAGAGTCATGCAGTATTTTTTAATTCCCACCCCCTCTCCTTTCTTCAGCAGCTCTGCAAGGATTGGCTGTTCCACACCTCAGCATAATTTGGCATGCTGAAGTCATGTGGTTACTTTCCTGTTTTTTCAGTGGATGTTAGAGATCATAGCAGAAGTTCAGTGTAAGAAATACACAGGAGAAATGCATATTGACAAGGGGAGTGTAGAGGTGGGTGGAGAGCCTACTGACATCACGACTCCACCCACCGAGCTCCAGACAACAGACCCACCCACAGAATATGCAGTTTTTAGGGTCTAATAACAGACAGGGGGGAGACATTTGACAGGTAAAGATACATGCAGGAGGCATGTATATCCTTATAGATAACCCCTATGGCAGTAGTTTAGAAAGGATGACACTGGGTTTACATCCACTTTAATGTCACCAGAACTTGTACTCACGAAATATTAAGAACTTGAGCTCTATAAATAGTATTACATCTTTATGTCAGAATTCAACCATTGTTTTTTACTAGTAATGAAGTTTTCACCCATAACTGCTGTTAAGATCTACGCAGAACACTGCAATGCATGATGTGTTACTGTAGAAGCATTGATAAAATGATTGAAGCAGAAAACCGTCACAAAAAGTAATTTATTTTCTTTTGTACTTTAGCTGGTATTTAAGAAAAGTAGTTGTAGTAATGCTTTACTATTTTACTATATTTACTATTTATATATTTATATATTATATTATATATATTTATTATTATTATTATTATTTAAATAAATATATTTATATACTATTTATGTATTTATATTTACTATATTACAAAGCAGTTTCATAGCAGGAGGGATTGTTTTGGCTTCAGAGTAAAGCTAGCCACAAAGTTAAGGTTTCTCTTGCTCACCCTCCATTCACGACAAGACCCCTTTCACACGGGTGCCTCCACTATGTGGAATGCGCTTTCTCAGTGGGGGATCTCTCCGCCGATCCCCGCTGAGCAGGCAGATGACAGGTCCGTGTCATCACGGACACAGGTCCTGTGACACGGACACAGTCCCGTTCTCCTGTATGGGGCAATCAGATGGAAACGGACCACCTGTCCATTTCCACCTGATGCCATCTGATCCACTTGACACATGGAAAATAGGACCACCATCCATCTGTTTTTGCAGACAGGATCGGATCAGATGGTGGTGGGTGTGAGCAGACATGTGCCCGCTGACATCCGCCGCTCCATAGAAGACAATGCAGCGTCCGATCCGGTTCGCCTGAAAAACTGACAGGCGGCCCTGATCGGACAGCCCATGTAAAAGGGGTCCATATCAACAGATTCTCCCATCTATGCTAAATGGCATGGATGGAGGAATCTCTAGTTAAAGCTAATGTATTCAGACAGCTGTTGCTCCCTGGGAAGTCAAAATACCCAAACAATGACTGCATCTGATAGGCTGCAATCACTGTTTTGCTGAGAATTTTCCACACAACTCCTTTGATTGAGGATGAACTTTGAGGAGCTGGTGGATGTGGGGAAGGCCACCCATGGCTCAGATTTCAGCTGATTCACAGGAATCAGTCGAAATTCGAGCCATGTATGACCAGCTTAAAGCCTCGTACACACAATGAGAATATCAGAGGAATGATCGTCCGTTTTTTTTGCCTGCCAGTCTCATATCAAATATGAAAAGGTTCCTAAAGTTACGAAAACTCTTGTAAGACAGAATACAACTTCGATGCAATGTATTGTATTGTATTGTATTCTTTCATTTCAGAGCATGCGTGGTCTTGATCAGTTGATTTTTTTCTTACAAATACTTTACTAATGACACGAACAGTTTGTTCTGTTATTGTCCGAGAAAAATTTTCATGTTTGATATTTTTGCATAAACTGTCATGATCGGCTCTTGAAAGCTGTATACTAATGAATAGATTATCGGACAATCGCCCTGAATGCATTTCTTTTTCGTCCAATATTCTCATTGTCTGTATGGGCCTTAAGGGTGAAGCTGGAACCACTCCAGATAGAAGATGGATCCATGGAGACCTGGAGTAGCTTGTTCCCAACAGTGCATGGTGGAGCATGCATGAAGGGGCATTGTCATAGAATAGTACCTAGTACCGGGCCAACACTAGTAAAAGAGTTGGAAGAAGATAGCGGAAGAGCCCAGTAGAAGGCACCGGAGAGCGGGAGAAGACGGCGGAGAAGTCGTAAGAGACCCCCGAAGTCGTAAGAGACCCCCGAAGTCGGAAGAAGACCCCCGGAGCTGCCTAATAAATTACTTTAAAAACCTGTCCAGTGTGTTTTATTATTGACACTTTTTTCCCCCCTAGGTGAATGGGTAGGGGTACAATGCACCCCATACTTATTCACATAGGGTGGGGGCCGGAATCTGGGGGCCCCTTTATTAAAGGGGGCTCCCAGATTCCAATAAGCCCCCTGCCCGCAGACCCCGTCAACCAACGGCCAGGGTTGTCGGGAAGGGGCCCTTGTCCTCATCAACATGAGGGCAAGGTGCTTTGGGGTGGGGGGGCAGGGACCCATGCCCCAAAGCACCCACCCCCCATGTTGAGGGCATGCGGCCAGGTACGGCTCAGGAGGGGGGGGGGGCACTCACTTGTCCCCATCCCCTTTCCTGACCGGCCAGGCTGGTGCTCAGATAAGGGTCTGGTATGGATTCTGGGGGGACCCCACGCCATTTTTTCGGCGTGGGGGTTCCCCTGAAAATCCATACCAGACCGAAGGACCTGGTATGCTCATAAAGGTGGAACCCATGCCGTTTTTTTTTTTTTTAAATTGGCGTGGAGTTCCCTGTTATGCACAAGTCGCATGCCAAAGTCGGATCAGTTAATACGGAATCCGACTTTGATCCGACTTCAGAAAAAAAGTAGTGCAGAAACTACCTGCCAATATGAATGGTAGTCATTCAAAATCATGGAGAATGACTTGTCATGCGATTTTGCAGTTCAAAATCGTGGGACAAGTCGTATAAGTGTGAAAGGGGCCTTAATGTGATCTGATACTTTGCCCACACTAGAAAAATAAATGGGTTCCCTGCATAAAAGGCATTAGAAGTTGACTGGACCTAACTTTCCTATGCCTCTTGGACCAGCTGCTGGAGCCCCCAAAAAACTTAGTAAATACTCAGTATATGGTCAATTTAAAAAAAATGAAACATAAGGCTCTTATAAGGAGTCAGGACCATATTTGGGGACCTCAAAATCTAACTGCTAGCTCACCACTGTTGTTTTACAGCCCAACTCCATTAAATATGTGTATTGGCTTTGGACAGAATGGAGAAAGGTTTGAGAGCCTGCAGGGTTTTTATAATTGTCTATGACCCGAGAGAGAGGATTTCCCAAAACAAGACAAGAAATGAGGGAATCATCAGTGGACAGGATGGCAAAGATAAGGTTTCTAAGCCTTCTGTGCTGTATTACAGGTTCATATTAATTACCTTAAATACAGCCCTAGACATGCACTTTACACAAACCTGATAGGAAAGCATTTAACTAGAGAGGAAAGAAGTCACCAGGTTCATTCTTATCACCTGCATGTTGAGGAGCAAAGATCTAATGGTTTAGTTCCTTGGTGGATTGAAGAGTGCAGGATGGAAAGGAATCTAAAGATAACCAAATAGCTTCCATAAAGAGCCAACAAATATCATGAATCGTGATAAGGCACTGACTTTGTTTGCTTGGTTCAGGTGCTTCCTATTCTGAGCTTGGTTTATTATTGTAAAAACATCATATCAGCAAGGGGACAAACATTAACGCTTTGACCCTTCCTTTTAACACCTGGACTCTCCAAGTTTTATCAAACAAACATTAGGAAACACTACTTGTGGACCTATAAGTTATTTTATTGTGTTTGTCAATGAGAGTAAACTTTTGCTGGGTAAACAAGGAAGGTTTAGGAACACCAGCATTCTGCTAATGCAGCTAATACAGATCTGTCTACTAGTCCTGAACAGGTTGTTTTTTAGAATGCTTGGGATGGTTTTCTTTTAACTTCCCATTCATGAAAAAAACAACTATGGCAGAGGTTTTTGTAAGGCCTCTTTCACACGGGCGGACCTATCAGCAGGCGGACCCGATTGGACCCTCTATTATCCCCTATGGACCGGCGAATGTAAACAGATATGTCCATTTACACCCGCAGACATTCAGTCCGATCCGCTAAAAACAGACGGATGGGGGATACATTCCCTCATCCATCTAGCGGATAGAATCGGATGGCAGTTGGGTATAAACAGACAGACGGTCCGTTCACTTTCAACCGCCCATAGAGGAGAGCAAGCTGTGTCTGTGTCCACTACGCATCAGCAGAATTTGTCTCTGCATCTGTCTGCTGATCCCCACTGAGCAGGAGGACTCCTGGAGAAGCCTGCCCTGTGTGAAAGGGGCCTTAGGCTGGTCATACACACTGGAATCTGACAGATTCCTTTATCCACCTTATACAGAGCTTGGATGCAGCCGCTGCTCAGCCAACAATTTTCCATCTGCCTCTTTTGATTTATTAATCAAAGAATGTTGGGCAGGAGACTACCAACAGGGCAAGCCATGAAATAAATTTCCTGACGAACTAGCCTAATTGTACTCAGCGTATGGCCAGCTTAACTGTAAAGCCCCTTTCACACTGACAGACTGATCGTTTCCATGTCTGTTTTTCAGGCAGACCTGATCAGACCATCCATAGTTCTCTTTGGAGCGGTGGGTGTCAGCGGACATGTGTCCGCTGACATCGCCATCATCTGATCCAATCCTGTCCACTAAAAACAGATGAACAGGCATCAGTTCCCCATCTGCCTGGTGGATTGGATAACAGTTGAATGGAAATGGACAGTCAGTCCGCTTCCATCCAACTGCCCCATAGAGAGCGGCGGTCTGTGTCCGCTCTGCATAGCGGAGCAGACACGGACCTGCCATCCGCCAGCTCAGCGGGAATTAGAGAGAGAGAGATCCCCCGCTGAGCAGATGGATCCGCTTGACGGGGTCCATCCCATCTGAAAGGAGCCTAAGACAAAGGGTGCAAAGTAGCAATCTAGTATTCTAGGCTCAATAACATACTAATAGATATATTCTTGCCATATCTGAGTATAATCACCATTTAACAAGGTAAAATAAGTCATCATGTACCAAGGTCACCCAAGAATGGGCCAAAAATAAGGCAGCCTTACTTACAGTATGTACCAAAGTTTGCTAAGCCCAGTGGAGCTATAATGTAAATATCAACGGAACTAGTATTTTAGACAAGTACTGGTGACATTTACTAATTTACTAGCCCAAGGCTAAATACAGTTCACCAGGGAAATCCGTTCCTCCAAGCCCACAAATATCTACATCAGTTCTTCTGACCAATCCCAGTCAAGGCCAGCCACTTATCCAAAATGTAAAGAATAAACTCTCTTTTAGGATGTGATTGCTGAATAAAGCTTTGGACCCGTTGTGAAGATTCTTGGTGCGCTGGTGACATACTTCTCGCTAGCTACCAAGCACCCTGTGTGGCAGGGCCCACCTGCTTCCAAGCAACCGAGCACACTGTGGTAGGTGTTGCCTGTGTTTAAGCAACCAATAGAAAGGAGGGGGGGGGTGTGGAACATGGGAACTGACAAGCCCCCTCACCCTGCATACCTAGTGATGGCACTTGTCTCAGGAAAGTGCCTGGCTCCCAAGACAAGCACCATCAATAATAGCTGGTTAAATATTCATCTGGTGGGGGTGGGGGGACTCTGTCAGCCATGTTATCTCAGCAAAGAGACAAGCTAGAAAGATGAGAAAACATGCTACGTGTCCCTTGTCACCTGGTGGACAGGAGCGTTCTATAGGTGTCACAGAGACAGGAAGTAAGAGGAAATCTCTGCACAGGGTCACAGAGAGTATAGTTTGCCTCTGTGCAGGGGGACTTTTCTTATCAAAACCAATTTGTAGCAATAATTGCTACGATAATTCCATCCAAGGATGGAACAAAAATAAAACTGGGCTGGAGTTATTCTTTAAAGTGGTTCTAAGGTCAAACTGTTTTTTTTTACCTTAAAGTGGCTCTAAAGGCTAAAGGTTTTTACCTTTTTATTCTATGCACGAAGGTAAAAAACCTTCTGTGTGCAGCGATGTTCACGATAGCCTCGGATGTATGGGGACTCTCCCTCCTCATTGGCTGAAACAGCAGTGGGAGCCCATTGGTTTTGCACACAGCAGCCCCAATCTTCTTCTTTTCGGGTGCCCAGTCAGTGCTCCTCCCCCTGGTGCGGCTTTTTCTAGGAGCACTGTTCGAGGGGGAGGAGCACCGACGGGGCAACCGAAAAGAAGATGATCTGGACTAATGAGGGCAAAACGATTGCACAGAGCAGGTAAGGCCCCTTTCCCACCAATGGACCGATTGTGTCCCCTGTCTGTTTTTCAGGCAGCCCGGTTGGACCACCCATTGTTCTCTATGTGGCGGCGGCTGACACCCGCCCGCATCCGATCCAATAAAATCTGCTAAAAACAGATGTATGGGGATACGTTCACCATTTGTCCAGAGGATCAGATCAGATGACATGCAGTCCGCTTCTATGCGACCATCCTATACAGGAATGCAGGCTGTGTCCGTGTCTGCTCTGCATAGTGGAGTGGACACGGACCTGTCATCTGCCTGCTCAATGAGCAGGCGGATCCGTTTCGTCTGAAAGGGGCCGAAGTATAAAATGTTTGTTATTTAAAACAAAAAACAAAGCTTTAATGCCACTTTAATGCATTCCCCTAAAAAACGCCCCACTAACTATTGGCTGCCACTGCTGTCACTCAAAGTCAGTTAGCCAATCAGAGGTGAGAGGGGTGGGGATGGGTCAGGGCTCTGTGTCTGAATGGACACAGGGAGCTGCGACTCGGCTCGGGTGCCCCTATAGCAAGCGGCTTGCTGTGGGGTGAACAGGGGGGGAGAGGCCAGGAGCACCGAAGAGGGACCCGAGAACAGGAGGATCCGGGCTGCTCTGTGCAAAACCAACTGCACAGAGCAGGTAAGTATAACATGTTTATTATTTTTATAGGGAAAAAAAACAAGACTTTACAATCACTTTAAAGACACCACTTGTACCTATAATAAGGCTTACATGTAGGTACCGTGAATATCTCCTAAACTTGCACAATTTAGGAGATATTTACTGTATCCGCATATACTGACGTCATTGGCGCATGCACACTGAAGAAATGGCCGTTTCTTCAGTAGCCATGCCGTGACCGGTGGCTGCCGCGCGTATACGCGGGTGTGATATCATTGCGGCTCCGGCCAATCACAGCGAAATAACTACGGGAGACATGTCGCCGGTCACATCGGTGTACCGGGACCTATGCAACAGCTTCGGTCTAAGGTAAGTATTCCAATAATTAGGGTGAAAAACAAGAAATGTTTTCAATTCCTTCCAGGAAAAGAACTAGAACAATGAGGCAAGGTTCACACTATCCCGCCCCGGGAACACACGTGTTTACCACGTGTGAGATAAACGTACGGCTTTTTATCAGACGCACCAATAATTCTTTATAGCCTACTAGCTCATTATGCCTTTGTCTACAGGGTTTTTCTCCTGAGTTTACAAGCACTTTAATCATGAGTATGAGGCTCTATTCATATCGGAGTGACCTGTGCTGTGGGTAGGGCAGTCCATTCATTTTCATGTCCTTAGAAACACAAGGAAAAAGTCCTGGAGCCTTTTCTTTAGAAGACCCCACAAGGAATTACATGGTGCTGTAGCGCACACATGAAAACGCAGGCGTTTTGCCGATGTATGTGTAAGGCTATTAAGAACTATTGATGCGTTTGATAAAAAGCCGTACGTTTATCTCACACATACGTTCCGGGGGGCGATACTGTGAACCTTGCCTCATTGTTCTAGTTCTTTTCCTGGAAGGAATGGAAACATTTCTTGTTTTTCACCCTAATTATTGCTTATAGACAGGATGTGGAAGACATTAGCAGAATCATTGGCTTATATAAATGAGCATGGAGTGTGGAACAGGTAACTGCTGCAATTAGTGGAAATGGGCGACCTTGCTGTAATGCAATTATAAAGGATTTTCCTATCGCTGTATACATGAATGTACGTGCTGTGTGCAGTCTGAGTACAGCCAACACATCCTATAAATATAGAGACGTCCGGGCTTATCCCGGGACAGCGCCTCATCCTTTCACACAACATCTTCAATCCTCGGCCGCCCGCCTCACACTCCCCTGACTGAGGTGAAACAAAACAAATAAGCGCGCTCCAGACGTGAACTACCCGCCCCCTCATAAGCCGGATTGGAGGGTCGATACTAATGCACGGCCTGTGATTGGTCGCTGAGCAGCAGCAAAGCACGCGGAGGAGACAGGTGTCAGAGTAGCCGGTTTGAACCGGCAGGCGCGAGACTGCGGCTCTGCGGCTAAGTGCACGAGAAGAGAGCCGGGAAAGCGCGAGGGTGGGAGGAAGTGGGGGAGGAAGACGGCGGAGAGAGAGAGAGTGTGTGAGGGAGACATGGAGGAAATGTCACCAAGTGGCGACAGAGAATGGCTTCTAAACATTACTGGGTTATGGTAGAGGGAGGTGAGAGAAGACACCGCGGAAGTCAGCCATGTACAGCTCCTCACCAGGGTGACACAATGATGGGGGAGGACGGGGGTGTACAGGAAAGGAAAGCTGAAAAGATATGACAACTGAACGATGGACTTCTCTAATCTGCTGCCTCTTGGCGTGTCACATATACCATGGGGGCCACACATACCATACTATGAAGGCCACATATACCATGGGGGCCACATATACTATGGAAGTCACATATGCCATGGGGGCCACACATATACCATGGGGGCCACACATACCATACTATGAAGGCCACATATACCATGAGGGCCACTCACACTATGGGTGTCACATATACCATTAGGGGGCAACTCATGCTATTGGTATCCCATATACCATACTATGAAGGACACATATACTATGGGTGTCACATATACCATAGGGGCCACTAATACTATGGAGGGCACATATACCATGGGGGGCCACTCATACTATGTGTCACATGTACCATGGGGGCCACATATACCATACTATGAAGGCCACATATGCCATGGGGGCCACTTATACTATGAAGGCCACATATACCATGGGGACCACTCATACTATGGCCGTCACGTATACCATGGGGGCAGCAATGCCCAACACACATAAGGAAATTTGCCTTGATTCCTATGATTTCAGTTCACATTATTAGGGAAGTACATGTAAATCACACACCCCTGGACAAAACATGTTACCCTTTACCAGACATGTGGGGGGTACTCTAATGTCACCCCCACACAATGGAAAACGCAGCAAGTGTTCAGGTGAGGGAAACCACAAAAGCCTGGTATGGTTCCGTGTGGCTGCCCTACAGGTGCATTTTGGAAGAAGGTTCCGGGACCGTTTCCTGCAGGTACAGCCCACCTATTCCAATGTAATGGTTGCTGTGCCTTGTGCAAACGCACAGCGCCATAATAGTGTGAACCTAAAGACTAGAGGCTTGTTTACATCAGATGCAGTCAAGTGCATTCTTAAACACAGAACAAAGGCACATGCAAGAGAAATGAAGAAAACACGCATGAATGCGCACACATGCACCACAACTTAAGAAAACATTGAAATAAAGGAAGAAATTATTTAAAAAAAACACCGTAAATGCACTATAAGGCTCTGCTCACACCTAGGTGTTTTGTTTTCAGGCAAAAAGTCCCACAATTTTTTACGCGATTTTGTACAGGTCAAAATGTCAACAATGTAAAAAGCAGAAAACGCCTGTAGTCTGCCAAAAAAGAAGCCCCTGTACTTTTTTGAGCTTCAGGTGTTTTGCTTCAGATGACAAAACACTCAGATGTGAAAAGGTACCATTGAAATGAATGGGATTTGTCGGGTGTTTTTCGAGCTAAGGCTTACAGCAGAAAAAACGCCCAAAAACGCCTAGGTGTGAACAGAGCCTCAATGAACATGGAGACACACATAGTGAACGCCGAGATTGTAGTGTAAATGAGCCCTAAAAGTAGGACATCGCATTGTACCCCCTATGGTGAATAAAGAGGAATAAAATGTCACTTTGTAACATTTCAATAAAGTTGAAAGAAAAAAATAATTGACAACAAATCTACTCTGTGCAAACAACTCCTA
Source organism: Aquarana catesbeiana (assembly GCF_042186555.1). NCBI lineage: Eukaryota > Metazoa > Chordata > Amphibia > Anura > Ranidae > Aquarana > Aquarana catesbeiana. Next base: position 667,033,084 of record NC_133325.1, on the reverse strand, counting down.
CAAGCATTCTACTGTACCTGCCTGATGAATTCCAAAAATAGTTTGATCCCCCCAGAAATGTTTCCAGCTGACCCCCCTGTGTTCTCTGATGACCATAATCAGTTACATTGTTCCCAGTTTTTCTTTGAGGACTATATGCCCCCCCCCTCTATTTAATGGAGAAGAAGAGTGGGGGAGTGTTGTTCTATTCTATGGTGACAACGTTGCTCCTCCAAAGATACAATAGAGCGAGTGTTTTCACCCTATGGCTGGCCATACATTATACAATTGTATTCTATAGATTTCAATAGATTTACCAAAACCATATAATATGATGTCAAATCTAAACACTTTCGATTTGTATGCAATCAGGCAGGTCCTTCTACTACACAGTAAATCTAAAGGAATTTGAATAAGAAAATTGTATGGTGTATGGCCAGCTTTAAGACAGAAAGTGTGTCAGGATCACCAGGTGAAAATAAAGGGGGCAAAAAAGAAAATGAAGGCAGCCAGCATATCTATAGCCTGATAAGCTGCAACGTGTGACATTTTTGTTCTTGGGATTTTTAGATAAAGTTGACTAAAGGGGTGTTGGATGATAGAGGGGGGCGTTACTGTGGAAAGGGGGAACTGGTGAGGAGAGAGGATGTTACCCTATGGGGGGGGGGGGTCAAAAAAAAAAAGAGGGGATCCCTATTCTATAGTATGTCATCAGCTGGTAGCGCAGGACAAACAGAAATGATGCACTGTAACCCATAGTGATAACGTTGTAACTTATAATTAAAATGCTGTAACCCATAGCGATAACGAACGCTGTAAGCTATAGTGATAACGCTGTATAATAACGCTGTAACCTATAATGAAAACGCTGTAACCCATAGTGATAACGCTGTATAATAACGCTGTAACCTATAATGAAAACGCTGTAACCCATAGTGATAACGCTGTAACCCATAGTGATAACGCTGTAACCCATAGTGATAACGCTGTAACCCATACTGATAACGAATGCTGTAAGCTATAGTGATAACGCTGTAACCTATAATGAAAACGATGTAACCCATAGCAATAACTTTGTAGCCCACAGCGATAACACTAACCATAGAAATAACATGGTAGCCCAGAACAATAACGCTGTAAACCATAGAAACCATCCCCAGCCTTCATGACTGAACAGCTGACTGCTTCCTATTGATGTGTGAGCCCCTCGATCGGCGGGCGGTGCAGTGATCGGTGGGGATTATTATCTCCGGGAAGGAGCCCCGTATCCTCTCCGCACTCCGGACGGTGATCGGTCCGTACAGTGACAGAGGACACGGAGCGATCACTCAGCGCAGGATTAGTCGGTGTCAGTAGGCAGCAGTTAGGATATGACACCATAGAGACTGATAGTCATCATCATCATCATCCCCCATCATGTACATGTTCCCACCGGCGGACACAGTACGGGGAGTGTACAATTGTCAGTCCCGTCCTGTGATCACTGTCATATCTCTATGATGTGTGATGATGGTGGTCATTGATCCGGGCTGTCACCCCCACTCCCCATCATCTCCCCAGCCCTCTGCCTCCATCCCGTACACGGGACATCACTGGTCACTTGCTGTCTTACCGGCTTATCAGCTGTGAAGATGACAGTGCACACGGGCCGGGGATCTGGGCAGCTCAGTTCGATATGTGGCCAATGACGGCGGTGGGGGGCCCCGAGGCTGCTGCGGATCTCAGGTTGACTTGGACCGGATGGGTGCCGGACGGTGCCGCAGCCTCTTCTTGTCCTTCTCGGGCCCGGCCGACTTGTTATCTCATTTCTTTATTCAGGTCCTTTTTATTATTGCGGAGCCTCTGAGAAAAACAATGAGCGCATTTGATTGGCTGAGGCTGGCTAGAGACAGAAAGCAGCCAATGAGAATTCGGCTAGATAGAGAGAAGAGATGGAAGGAAAAAGCAGAGTGAGCAGAGGAGAGCTGAGTGAAGTCAGAGAGGCGAGAGTGAGATCGGAGCAGATAACTATACAATGGGCTCCTCTATACACAGGACGACCCAAATCCCAGCTCTTCCTCCATCCCCTATTTATTGGAGGATAATAGGATTTACTACTATGGTTTATAGTCCTATGAGGAGCTGATATGAGCCTGATCTCCTTGTTTTATACATCACATACTTCAACAGCACCATGGGGGGGGATCTGTACTCTTAACACAATCATTTGTAGCCACCCTATTAGATTATTGTATTGTAACTGTAATGTTTCTTTTTTTTATTGTAAAGCAGTGCACAAACTGTTGGCACTATATAAATCCTGTATAATAATAATAATACTGACGTTCCACCAGGATCACTATGGGAAAACTTCTCTGGATGTGTATAGCTGCCAAACATGTCTGTTTGTTGTTTGCTTAGAAGGAAACCTGACTCCAGATACACCGGTCAAGGGCCAATGGCAACTGAGAGGAGAGACAAAGAAGACAACGTACCATCACCCACCAAGCCAACAAATAGACATTGGAAGCTTCCTTCACTCTCCAGACAAAGACATTGCTGAATAATGACTGGTCAAGCAATACAAATGAAGAGATAAGTGTCCATTCTTGGGACTGTATACTTCTATGATATATAACATCTGTATTTCAGTAATTATTCACCATCAAATATTACATAGTTACATAGTTAGGCTGAAAAAAGACACAAGTCCATCCAGTTCAACCATAAAAACAAAAAAAACAAAAATATCGTACAATCCAATATACCCAATTCTATACCCACAGTTGATCCAGAGGAAGGCAAAAAACCCCAGAAGAGCATGCTCCAATTTGCTACAGCAGGGGAAAAAATATCGTACAGTCCAATATACCCAATTCTATACCCACAGTTGATCCAGAGGAAGGCAAAAAACCCCAGAAGAGCATGCTCCAATTTGCTACAGCAGGGGAAAAAATTCCTTCCTGATCCCCCAAGAGGCAATTTGGATTTTCCCTGGATCAACTTTACCTATAAATGTTAGTACCCAGTTATACTATGTACATTTAGGAAAGTATCCAGGCCTTTCTTAAAGCAATCTACTGAGCTGGCCAGAACCACCTCTGGCGGTAGTCTATTCCACATTCCACATCTTTTCTTCTAGGCGTAAAGAGTGCCCCCTTGTCCTCTGTGTTGATCAAAAAGTGAATAACTCAACACCAAGTTCACTATATGGACCCCTTATATATTTAAACATGTTGATCATATCCCCCCTTATTCTCCTCTTCTCAAGAGTGAATACATTCTGTTCCTCTAATCTTTCCTCATAGCTGATCTCCTCCATGCCTCTTATCAGCTTGGTTGCCCTTCTCTGCACTTTCTCCAGTTCCCCGATATCCTTTTTGAGAAAAATATTCTTTTCAATAGCTCTTGTTTTTGAGATCACAATGTGCGACAAACAAGCTTTTGGATATACAGTATCTCACAAAAGTGAGTACACCCCTCACGTTTTTGTAAATATTTTATTATATCTTTTCATTTGGCAACACTGAAGAAATGACTCTTTGCTACAATGTAAAGTAGTGAGTGATCAGCTTGTATAACAGTGTAAATTTACTGTCCCCCCAAAATAACTCAACACACAGCCAATAGTGCCTAAACCACTGGCAACCAAAGGGAGTACACCCCTAAGTGAAAATGTCCAAATTGGGCCCAATTAGCCATTTTCCCTTTCCGGTGTCATGTGACTCGTTAGTGTTACAAGGTCTCTGGTGTAAATGGGGAGCATTGGTGTTATGGATCTCACTCTCTCATACTGGTCACTGGAAGTTTAACATGGGACCTCATGGCAAAGAACTCTCTGAGGATCTGAAAAAAAAGAATTGTTGCTCTACATAAAGATGGCCTAGGCTATAGGAAGATTGCCAAGACCCTGAAACTGAGCTGCAGCACAGAGGCCAAGACCATGCAGTGGTTCAACAGGACCTGGTTCCACTCAGAACAAGCCTCGCCATGGTCAACTAAGGAAGTTGAGTGCACGTGCTCATCGTCATATCCAGAGATTGTCTTTGGGAAATAGACGTATGAGTGCTGCCAGCATTGCTGCAGAGGTTGAAGGGGTGGGGGGGGGGGGTCAGCCTGTCAGTGCTCAGACCATACGCCACACACTGCATCAAATTGGTCTGCATGGCTGTTGTCCCAGAAGGAAGCCTCTTCTAAAGATGATGCACAAGAAAGCCCGTAAACAGTTTGCTAAAGACAAGCAGACTAAGGACATGGATTACTGGAACCAGGTCCTGTGGTCTGATGAGACCAAGATAAAACGTATTTGGTTCAGATGGTGTCAAGCGTGTGTGGCGGCAACCAGGTGAGGAATAGGGATGAGCTTCGTGTTCGAGTCGAACCCATGTTCGACTCGAACATCGGCTGTTCGATCGTTCGTCGAATTGCGAACGATATGGGCCGTTCGCGCCAAATTCGTGTGGCGCGTCACGGCCCATAATTCACTGCGGCATCGCAGTGCATTGCTTGCTGATGATTGGCCAAGCATGCACTATGACCCGCATGCTTGGCCAATCACAGCGCCGCCTTAACAGAGAGCCTTAATTGGCCAAAGCCAAGGAGGCTTTGGCCAATTATGGCTCAGGGGATTTAGTACACGCCCCACACTATATAAGGCCGCCTGCACGGCGGCCCTGTGCAGTGTGTTCCAGTGTGCTTAGAGAGAGAGAGAGACAGTGTCATTTCATTTGAGTTAGCTAGATTAGGCAGGACAGTCAGTCAGTTAGCTGCACTTAAAGTGTATTGTGTATATATATGCATCCCAGGTGTTGCATATATATATATATACACTGTATTCAGTTTAGCTAGATCCATTCCTGTTATCTTCTAGACTATTTACATTTAGTGCAGTGCGTCCTGCTCACAGTGTTCAGCTAGATCCGTTCCTGTTATATTCCTACTGACAGGCAGGCTTGTCTTGTTACAGCATTTTGAAGAAAATTACTGGTGTTCTTTTGATCCTATTAGTACCACAGTCAGGCAGCTAGACTATTTACATTTAGTGCAGTGCGTCCTGCTCACAGTGTTCAGCTATCTGTTATCTTCTTACTGACAGGCAGGCTTGTCTTGTTACAGTATTTTAAAGAAAATTACTGGTGTTCTTTTGATCCTATTAGTACCACAGTCAGGCAGCTAGACTATTTACAGTTAGTGCAGTGCGTCCTGCCCACAGTGTTCTGCTAAACCTACAAGTAAGTGGGGTGCGTCCTGCTCACAGTGTTCAGCTAAACCTACAAGTTAGTGGGGTGCGTCCACCTCACAGTGTTCAGTTAAACCTACAAGCTAGTGGGGTGCGTCCTGCTCACAGTGTTCAGCTAGATCCGTTTCTGTTATCTTCTTACTGACAGGCAGGCTTGTCTTGTTACAGTAAATACAGCTACCTGAAGAAAATTGCTGGTGTTCTTTTGATCCTATTAGTACCACAGTCAGGCAGCTAGACTATTTACAGTTAGTGCAGTGCGTCCTGCTCACAGTGTTCTGCTAAACCTACAAGTTAGTGGGGTGCGTCCTGCTCACAGTGTTCAGCTAAACCTACAAGTTAGTGGGGTGCGTCCACCTCACAGTGTCCAGCTAAACCTACAAGCTAGTGGGGTGTGTCCTGCTCACAGTGTTCAGCTAGATCCGTTTCTGTTATCTTCTTACTGACAGGCAGGCTTGTCTTGTTACAGTAAATACAGCTACCTGAAGAAAATTGCTGGTGTTCTTTTGATCCTATTAGTACCACAGTCAGGCAGCTAGACTATTTACAGTTAGTGCAGTGCATCCTGCTCACAGTGTTCTGCTAAACCTACAAGTTAGTGGGGTGCGTCCTGCTCACAGTGTTCAGCTAAACCTACAAGTTAGTGGGGTGCGTCCACCTCACAGTGTTCAGCTAAACCTACAAGCTAGTGGGGTGCGTCCTGCTCACAGTGTTCAGCTAGATCCGTTCCTGTTATCTTCTTACTGACAGGCAGGCTTGTCTTGTTACAGTAAATACAGCTACCTGAAGAAAATTGCTGGTGTTCTTTTGATCCTATTAGTACCACAGTCAGGCAGCTAGACTATTTACAGTTAGTGCAGTGCGTCCTGCTCACAGTGTTCTGCTAAACCTACAAGTTAGTGGGGTGCGTCCTGCTCACAGTGTTCAGCTAAACCTACAAGTCAGTGGGGTGCGTCCACCTCACAGTGTTCAGCTAAACCTACAAGCTAGTGGGGTGCGTCCTGCTCACAGTGTTCAGCTAGATCCGTTCCTGTTATCTTCTTACTGACAGGCAGGCTTGTCTTGTTACAGTATTTTAAAGAAAATTGCTGGTGTTCTTTTGATCCTATTAGTACCACAGTCAGGCAGCTAGACTATTTACAGTTAGTGCAGTGCGTCCTGCTCACAGTGTTCTGCTAAACCTACAAGTTAGTGGGGTGCGTCCTGCTCACAGTGTTCAGCTAAACCTACAAGTTAGTGGGGTGCGTCCACCTCACAGTGTTCAGCTAAACCTACAAGCTAGTGGGGTGCGTCCTGCTCACAGTGTTCAGCTAGATCCGTTCCTGTTATCTTCTTACTGACAGGCAGGCTTGTCTTGTTACAGTATTTTAAAGAAAATTACTGATGTTCTTTTGATCCTATTAGTACCACAGTCAGACAGCTAGACTATTTACAGTTAGTGCAGTGCGTCCTGCTCACAGTGTTCTGCTAAACCTACAAGTTAGTGGGGTGCATCCTGCTCACAGTGTTCAGCTAAACCTACAAGTTAGTGGGGTGCGTCCACCTCACAGTGTTCAGCTAAATATACAAGCTAGTGGGGTGCGTCCTGCTCACAGTGTTCAGCTAGATCCGTTTCTGTTATCTTCTTACTGACAGGCAGGCTTGTCTTGTTACAGTAAATACAGCTACCTGAAGAAAATTGCTGGTGTTCTTTTGATCCTATTAGTACCACAGTCAGGCAGCTAGACTATTTACAGTTAGTGCAGTGCGTCCTGCTCACAGTGTTCTGCTAAACCTACAAGTTAGTGGGGTGCGTCCACCTCACAGTGTTCAGCTAAAGCTACCTGTAGAAGGTTGGTGGTGTTCTCATACTACAGGCAGGCAGTTGATTTTGCTAGCTGCAGTATCAGTACATATATATATATATATATATATATATATATATATATATATATATATATCCCAGCTTAGTGCAGCTACAGGCCATTAGTATGTCTGGAAGGCCAAGAAGGAGAGGCAGACAGTCACAAGCCAATAAGAGAGGGCAAGCAGGCTCTGTGTCTAGTGCTGGTCGTGGAGACGGTGCATCCTCATCAGCACGTGGCCATGGGACACGCTTGGCCTTTTTTTCGGCAGCTGGCCATGTTGAGCCGCAACATGCGGAAGACTTGGTCGAGTGGATGACCAAGCCGTCCTCATCCTCCTCATCCTCTCTCACCCATGCCCAGGGTACTTTGTCTGGCAAAGCAGCGGCCTCTTCCCTCGGCTCAATGTCATCAGTGACTCCTTCCCTAGCCCCACCATGTCCTCCTGAGGAGTCCCTCGAACTGTTTGACCACAGTGTTGGGTACATGCTCCAGGAGGATGCCCAGCGTTTGGAAGGCTCTGATGATGATACTGAGCTCGATGAAGGCAGTAACACGAGCACGGACAGAGGGGGTGCCCAAGAAGGACAGCAATCTGGCAGTCATGCTCCCCCTGCTGCAGCATACTGCCAGGTTTGCTCCAGTGATGAGGAGGGAGGGGATGATGAGGTCACTGACTCAACGTGGGTGCCTGATAGGAGAGAGGAGGAGGAGGCGGCACATCACCAACGAGGCAGGATGCCCTCCAGGGGCCAGCCTAAGGGCAGCACATTGACTGCATCACACCCCAAAGCTCCACATGTGCAGGGCGCTGCAGTCTCTGCGCGTTATTCAAAAAGTTCTTTGGTGTGGGCCTTTTTTGAGACGAGTGCATCAGATCGCACCGCTGCTATTTGCAACATATGTCTCAAGCGTATCTCGCGTGGCCAAAACATCTCCCGCTTGGGTACCACATGCTTGACCAGACATATGTTGACCTTCCATGCAGTTCGTTGGCAAGCGTATCTAAAAGACCCACACCAAAGAACAAAGAGGACCTCTGCTTGCTCCTCATCAGCTGAGATTTCCAACCCCACTAGACCTTCAGTCCTCTCTGAGACCTGCACTGAGAGGAATGAAGGTGTAGAATTAGGTGTGTCACAGCCACGTACTTGTGGGCAATCTGATTTTGGTACACCGACGCCAGATTGTACCAGGCAAATTTCCCTGCCCCAGCTGCTGCACCGCCGAAAGAAGTTTGCTCCCAGCCATCCACATGCCCAACGGTTGAATGCTAGCTTGGCAAAATTGCTAGCACTTCAACTGCTGCCTTTTCAGTTGGTAGACTCTGCCCCCTTCCGTGAGTTTGTGGAATGTGCGGTTCCTCAGTGGCAGGTACCCAAACGCCACTTTTTCTCATGGAAGGCGATTCCGGCTCTCTAGCATGTGGAAGGCAATGTCCATGCCTCGCTGGACAGGGCGGTCAGCGGTAAGGTGCATATTACCGCTGACTCATGGTCCAGCAGGCATGGACAGGGACGTTACCTAAGTTTCACGGCGCATTGGGTGACTCTGCTGGCAGCTGGGAAGGATGCAGGACAAGGTGCAGTAGTGTTGGAGGTTGTTCCGCCACCACGCCTCCAAAATGCTAATGATTGTGACACACCTCTCTCCTCCACCCCCTCCTCTTCTTCTTCCTCCATGGCCTCTTCCTCGGAACCAGCGGTGCTCCGTAGTCGTTCAAGGGGCTACGCAAGTACGCAGGCCAAAAGATGCCATGCGGTGCTTGAGCTGGTGTGCTTGGGGGACAGGAGCCACACTGGGGCAGAGGTTCTGTCAGCTCTGCAGGGGCAGGTTCAGAGGTGGTTGAAGCCACGCCAACTTAAGGCAGGAATGGTGGTTTGCGACAATGGCACCAACCTCCTCTCTGCCCTCCGACAGGAACAAATGACCCATGTGCCCTGTTTGGCTCACGTCCTTAACTTGGTGGTGCAGCGGTTCTTGGGCAGGTACCCGGGCTTACAGGATGTCCTGAGGCAGGCCAGGAAAGTCTGTGTGCATTTCCGCCGGTCATATAATGCCAGTGCTCGGCTGACGGACCTCCAAAAGGAGTTTAACCTGCCCAAGAACCGCCTAATCTGTGACATGCCCACCAGGTGGAACTCAACGTTGGCCATGCTGCAGCGGCTGCACACGCAGCAGAGGGCCATCAATGAGTACCTGTGCGACTATGGCACCAGGACAGGGTCAGGGGAGCTTGGTTTTTTTTCCCCACGCCAGTGGGCCATGATCAGGGATGCATGCACTGTCCTGTCACCATTTGAGGAGGCCACAAGGATGGTGAGCAGTGACAGTGCATGCATCAGTGACACTGTCCCCCTTGTCCACCTGTTGGAGCACACGCTGCGTGGAATAATGGACAGGGCACTTGAGGCAGAACAGAGGCAGGAAGAGGAGGACTTCCTTAGCTCCCAAGGCCCCCTTTATCCAGACAGTGTTCCTGCGTGCCCGCCGATCACACAGGAAGAGGACGAGGAGGAAGAGGAGGAGGAGGAGGAGGAAGATTGTGTCAGTATGGAGGTGGAGCCTGGCACTCAGCATCAGCAGCAGTCTTTAAGGGATCAGTCCCAAGAAACACATGGACTTGTACGTGGCTGGGAGGAGGTGGCTGCGGACCATGTCGTCCTTAGTGACCCAGAGGACTCCGGACCGAATGCCTCAGCAAACCTACGCTGCATGGCCTCCCTGATCCTGCAAAGCCTGCGTAAGGATCCTCGTATTCGTGGTATCAAGGAGAAGGACCAATACTGGCTGGCAACCCTCCTTGATCCAGGTTACAAGGGTAAGGTTGCGGACCTTATCTTGCCATCGCAGAGGGAGCAGAGGATGAAACATCTTCGGGAGGCCTTGCAGAAAGGTCTGTGCAACGCGTTCCCAGAGACTGGGAGGTTACAAACTCCTGTTTCTGGACAACGTGTTGCTGAGGCTTCGGTCAGTCAAAGAAGGAGCGGTGGAGAAGGTGGCCGTCTGACCGATGCGTTCAGACAATTTTTTGGTCCGCAGCCCCAAGGTATGATCGGTTCCAGCAACCATCGCCAGCGTCTGTTTTACATGGTGCAGGAATACCTAGGGGCAAGATCAGACTTGGACACCTTTCCCACCGAAAATCCTCTGGGTTACTGGGTCTTGAGGATGGATCACTGGCCAGAGCTTGCACAGTATGCAATTGAGCTACTGGCCTGTCCTGCATCCAGCGTTCTTTCGGAACGCACATTCAGTGCTGCTGGAGGCGTGGTAACCGATCACAGGGTTCGTCTGTCCACTGACTCGGTCGATCGACTGACCTTCATAAAAATGAATGAGTCTTGGATCACCACCAGCTACCAAGCACCTGATGCTGATGTAACCGAATATTTTTTTTTGAAATCTCAGATCCCTTCAAAGACTGCCTATGCTGATGCTGAGTGACTATCCCTGAGTAATTATCCTCTTCCTCCTCAATCATCACGCTGATAGCTTGTAAGAACATTTTTGGTTCTGGGTGCCACCACCAGTGCCTAAGGCACAATTTTTCAGCCCCTGTTTAACAGGGGCGTGTAATTACGATTTTTGATGTAATACTTTGCAGCAGGGCTCGTTCCTGCATTCCAACTAGAGTGTCTGTGAGGGGTTGCAGTGTTGTGGCACCAGCACCAGTGCCTAAGGCCCAATTTTTCAGCCCTTGTTTAACAGGGGCGTGTAATTACAATTTTTGATGCAATACTTTGCAGCAGGGCTCGTTCCTGCATTCCAACTAGAGTGTCTGTGAGGGGTTCCATTGTTGTGGCAACAGCACCAGTGCCTAAGGCCTAATTTTTCAGCTCCTGTTCAACAGGGGCATGTAATTACAATTCTTGATCTAATATTTCACAGCAGAGCCCTGTGAGGGCTTACAGTGTTGTGGCCACAGCAACACCTAAGGCCCAAATTTCTGCTGAGTATATAGGGCAGGACCCTACTTTCAAACAACTAACTTACAAACAACTCCTACTTGCAAACGGAAGGAGACAACAGGAAGTGAGAATAAATCTACCCCTAGGAAGGGAAATTCTCTCCTGTAAGAGTTAATATGGGAAAAACATTTCTCCTTTCCACTGATGCTTTCCAATCCATTGGGACAAAAAGTGAGGTGAAATCTTCTGAAGAGGAGGAAAGACAGCAAAACAAATGTCACAGGGGTGATAACCCTTCCCTATGTTTTCCAAAAAGCTTAAAAAAGATTTTTTGGCTGGAGCTAAACACATTAAAAATGTACCCGTTCAAAATTACAAAGAGATTCTACTTAACAACAAACCTACAGCCTGTATACTGCTGTTCAGAGTATATAGGGCCTGGTGGCCCCACACCTTTCCTTATTTTAATTTGGGTGCGGGGTTCCCCTTAATATCCATACAAGACCCAAAGGGCCTGGTAATGGACTGGGGGGTACCCATGCCGTTTGTCTCACTGATTTTCATCCATATTGCCAGGACCCGACATTACATTAAACCCGCAAGCAGTTTTAAATGAGATTTTTTCCTTTAAAAATGACATTTGGTGCAGGGACTGTTCTAAACACGGGAAACACGCGTCACTTTACAGGCATACTATAGACACCCCTCAGGTACGATATTTAAAGGAATATTTCACTTTTTTTTTTTTTTTACTTTAAGCATCATTAAAATCACTGCTCCCGAAAAAACGGCCGTTTTTAAAAGTTTTTTTTGCATTGATACATGTCCCCTGGGGTAGGACCCGGGTCCCCAAACCCTTTTTAGGACAATAACATGCAAATTAGCCTTTAAAATGAGCACTTTTGATTTCGAACGTTCGAGTCCCATAGACGTCAATGGGGTTCTAACGTTCGTGCGAACTTTCGGTCCGTTCGCAGGTTCTGGTGCGAACCGAACCGGGGGGTGTTCGGCTCATCCCTAGTGAGGAATACAAAGACAAGTGTGTCTTGCCTACAGTCATGCATGGTGGTGGGAGTGTCATGGTCTGGTGCTGCATGAGTGCTGCCGGCACTGGGGAGCTACAGTTCATTAACCACTTAAGGACCGCCTCACGCCGATGTACGTCGGCAAGACGGCACGGGCAGGCAAAATCACGTACATATACGTGATTTGCCTCCCGCGGGTGGGGGGTCCGATCGGACCCCCCCCCGGTGCCCGAGGCGGTCCTGTTTTGTCCCCCGGCGATCGGAGATGAGGGGGAGGCCATCCGTTCGTGGCCCCCCCCTCGCGATCGCCGCCGGCCAATGGGAACATTCCTTTGCTGCTGTATGCTAAACAGCAGCAAAGGAAATGATGTCATCTCTCCTCGGCTCGGTATTTTCCGTTCCGGCGCCGAGGAGAGAAGACTGCACAGTGAGTGAAAACACACACACACACAGTAGAACATGCCAGGCACACAAAACACCCCGATCCCCCCCCCGATCGCCCCCCGATCACTCCCCAATCACCCCCCCCCCCTGTCACAAACTGACACCAAGCAGTTTTTTTGGTTTTTTTTTTGTTTTTTTTCTGATTACTGCATGGTGTCAGTTTGTGACAGTTACAGTGTTAGGACAGTTAGTATTAGCCCCCTTTAGGTCTAGGGTACCCCCCTAACCCCCCCTAATAAAGTTTTAACCCCTTGATCACCCCCTGTTGCCAGTGTCGCTAAGCGATCATTTTTCTGATCGCTGTACTAGTGTCGCTGGTGACGCTAGTTAGGGACGTAAATATTTAGGTTCACCGTCAACGTTTTTTAGCGTCAGGAACCCCCATATACTACCTAATAAATGTTTTAACGCCTTGATTGCCCACTAGTTAACCCTTTCACCACTGATCACCGTATAAGTGTTATGGGTGACGCTGGTTAGTTCGTTTATTTTTTATAGTGTCAGGGCACCCGCCGTTTATTACCGAATAAAGGTATAGCCCCCTGATCGCCCGGCGGTGATATGCATCGCCCCAGGCAGCGTCAGATTAGCGCCAGTACCGCTAACACCCATGCACGCAGCATATGCCTCCCTTAGTGGTATAGTATCTGAACGGATCAATATCTGATCCGATCAGATCTATACTAGCGTCCCCAGCAGTTTAGGGTTCCCAAAAACGCAGTGTTAGCGGGATCAGCCCAGATACCTGCTAGCACCTGCGTTTTGCCCCTCCGCCCGGCCCAGCCCACCCAAGTGCAGTATCGATCGATCACTGTCACTTACAAAACACCAAACGCATAACTGCAGCGTTCGCAGAGTCAGGCCTGATCCCTGCGATCGCTAACAGTTTTTTTGGTAGCTTTTTATTGAACTGGCAAGCACCAGCAGCCTAGTACACCCTGGTCGTAGTCAAACCAGCACTGCAGTAACACTTGGTGACGTGGCGAGTCCCATAAATGCAGTTCAAGCTGGTGAGGTGGCAAGCACAAGTAGTGTCCCGCTGCCACCAAAAAGACAAACACAGGCCCGTCGTGCCCATAATGCCCTTCCTGCTGCATTCGCCAATCCTAATTGGGAACCCACCACTTCTGCAGTGCCCGTACTGCCCCTATTCACATCCCCAACCAAATGCAGTCGGCTGCATGAGAGGCATTTTCTTTATGTCCTCCCGAGTACCCCTACCCAACGAACCCCCCCAAAAAAGATGTTGTGTCTGCAGCAAGCGCGGATATAGGCGTGACACCCGCTATTATTGTCCCTCCTGTCCTGACAATCCTGGTCTTTGCATTGGTGAATGTTTTGAACGCTACCATTCACTAATTGAGTATTAGCGTAGGGTACAGCATTGCACAGACTAGGCACACTTTCACAGGGTCTCCCAAGATGCCATCGCATTTTGAGAGACCCGAACCTGGAACCAGTTACCGTTATAAAAGTTAGTTACAAAAAAAGTGTAAAAAAAAAAATATATATATAAAATAAAAAAAAATAGTTGTCGTTTTATTGTTCTCTCTCTCTCTATTCTCTCTCTATTGTTCTGCTCTTTTTTACTGTATTTATTGTTCTGCTCTTTTTTACTGTATTCTATTCTGCAATGTTTTATTGTTATTATGTTTTATCATGTTTGTTTTTCAGGTATGCAATTTTTTATACTTTACCGTTTACTGTGCTTTATTGTTAACCATTTTTTTGTCTTCAGGTACGCCATTCACGACTTTGAGTGGTTATACCAGAATGATGCCTGCAGGTTTAGGTATCATCTTGGTATAATTCTTTTCAGCCAGCGGTCGGCTTTCATGTAAAAGCAATCCTAGCGGCTAATTAGTCTCTAGACTGCTTTTACAAGCCGTGGGAGGGAATCCCCCCCCCCCCCCGTCTTCCGTGTTTTTCTCTGGATCTCCTGTCTCAACAGGGAACCTGAGAATGCAGCCGGTGATTCAGCCAGCTGACCATAGAGCTGATCAGAGACCAGAGTGGCTCCAAACATCTCTATGGCCTAAGAAACCGGAAGCTATGAGCATTTTATGACTTAGATTTCGCCGGATGTAAATAGCGCCATTGGGAAATTGGGGAAGCATTTTATCACACCGATCTTGGTGTGGTCAGATGCTCTGAGGGCAGAGGAGAGATAGACCCCAATTTTTTCAAAAAAGAGTACCTGTCACTACCTATTGCTATCATAGGGGATATTTACATTCCCCGAGATAACAATAAAAATGATTAAAAAAAAAAAATGAAAGGAACAGTTTAAAAATAAGATAAAAAAGAAAAAAAATAATAAAGAACAAAAAAAAAAAAAGCACCCCTGTCGCCCCCCTGCTCTCGCGCTAAGGCGAACGCAAGAGGCGGTCTGTCGTCAAATGTAAACATCAATTGCACCATGCATGTGAGGTATCACCCCGAAGGTCAGATCGAGGGCAGTAATTTTTACAGTAGACCTCCTCTGTAAATCTAAAGTGGTAACCTGTAAAGGCTTTTAAAGGCTTTTAAAAATGTATTTATTTTGTTGCCACTGCACGTTTGTGCGCAATTGTAAAGCATGTCATGTTTGGTATCCATGTACTCGGCCTAAGATCATCTTTTTTTATTTCATCAAAAATTTGGGCAATATAGTGTGTTTTAGTGCATTAAAATTTAAAAAAGTGTGTTTTTTCCCCAAAAAATGCATTTGAAAAATCGCTGCGCAAATACTGTGTGAAAAAAAAAAATGAAACACCCACCATTTTAATCTGTAGGGCATTTGCTTTAAAAAAAATATATAATGTTTGGGGGTTCAAAGTATTTTTTTTGCAAAAAAAAAAACTTTTTCATGTAAACAAAAAGTGTCAGAAAGGGCTTTGTCTTCAAGTGGTTAGAAGAGTGGGTGATGTGTGACATAAGCTTCTAAATGTTGTGCATAAAATGCTAGGACAGTTCAAAACCCCCCCAAATGACCCCATTTTGGAAAGTAGACACCCCAAGCTATTTGCTGAGAGGCATGTCGAGTCCATGGAATATTTTATATTGCGACACAAGTTACGGGAAAGAGACAAATTTTTTTTTTTTTTTTTTTTGCACAAAGTTGTCACTAAATGATATATTGCTCAAACATGCCATGGGGATATGTGAAATTACACCCCAAAATACATTCTGCTGCTTCTCCTGAGTACGGGGATACCACATGTGTGAGACTTTTTGGGAGCCTAGCCGCGTACAGGACCCCGAAAACCAAGCACTGCCTTCAGGATTTCTAAGGGCGTAAATTTTTGATTTCACTCTTCACTGCCTATCACAGTTTCGGAGGCCAAGGAATGCCCAGGTGGCACAAAACCCCCCCAAATGACCCCATTTTGGAAAGTAGACACCCAAAGCTATTTGCTGAGAGGTATAGTGAGTATTTTGCAGACCTCACTTTTTGTCACAAAGTTTTGAAAATTGAAAAAAGAAAAAAAAAATGTTTTTTCTTGTCTTTTTTCATTTTCAAAAACAAATGAGAGCTGCAAAATACTCACCATGCCTCTCAGCAAATAGCTTGGGGTGTCTACTTTCCAAAATGGGGTCATTTGGGGGGGGGTTTGTGCCACCTGGGCATTCCATGGCCTCTGAAACTTTGATAGGCAGTGAAGAGTGAAATCAAAAATTTACACCCTTAGAAATCCTGAAGGCGGTGATTGGTTTTCGGGGCCCCGTACGCGGCTAGGCTCCCAAAAAGTCCCACGCATGTGGTATCCCCATACTCAGGAGAAGCAGCTAAATGTATTTTGGGGTGCAATTCCACATATGCCCATGGCCTGTGTGAGCAATATATCATTTAGTGACAACTTTGTGCAAAAAAAAAAAAATGTGTCACTTTCCTGCAACTTGTGTCAAAATATAAAATATTCCATGGACTCAATATGCCTCTCAGCAAATAGCTTGGGGTGTCTACTTTCCAAAATGGGGTCATTTGGGGGGGTTTTGTGCCACCTGGGCATTCCATGGCCTCCGAAACTGTGATAGGCAGTGAAGAGTGAAATCAAAAATTTACACCCTTAGAAATCCTGAAGGCGGTGATTGGTTTTCGGGGCCCCGTACGCAGCTAGGCTCCCAAAAAGTCCCACACATGTGGTATTCCCATACTCAGGAGAAGCAGCAGCTGAATGTATTTTGGGGTGCAATTCCACATAGGCCCATGGCCTGTGTGAGCAATATATCATTTAGTGACAACTTTTTGTAAATATTTTTTTTTTTTTTGTCATTATTCAATCACTTGGGACAAAAAAAATAAATATTCAATGGGTTCAACATGCCTCTCAGCAATTTCCTTGGGGTGTCTACTTTCCAAAATGGGGTCATTTGGGGGGGGGTTGTACTGCCCTGCCATTTTAGCACCTCAAGAAATGACATAGGCAGTCATAAACTAAAAGCTGTGTAAATTCCAGAAAATGTACCCTAGTTTGTAGACGCTATAACTTTTGCGCAAACCAATAAATATACGCTTATTGACATTTTTTTTACCAAAGACATGTGACCGAATACATTTTGGCCTAAATGTATGACTAAAATTGAGTTTATTAGATTTTTTTAATAACAAAAAGTAGAAAATATCATTTTTTTTCAAAATTTTCGGTCTTTTTCCGTTTATAGCGCAAAAAATCAAAAACGCAGAGGTGATCAAATACCATCAAAAGAAAGCTCTATTTGTGGGAAGAAAAGGACGCAAATTTCGTTTGGGTACAGCATTGCATGACCGCGCAATTAGCAGTTAAAGTGACGCAGTGCCAAATTGGAAAAAAACCTCTGGTCCTTAGGCAGCATAATGGTCCGGGGCTCAAGTGGTTAAGGAAACCATGAATGCCAACATGTACTGTGACATACTGAAGGAGAGCATGATCCCCTCCCTTCGGAGACTGGGCCGCAGGGCAGTATTCCAACATGATAATGACCCCAAACACACCTCCAAGATGACCACTGCCTTGCTAAAGAAGTTGAGGGTAAAGGTGATGGACTGGCCAAGCATGTCTCCAGACCTAAACCCTATTGAGCATCTGTGCGGTATCCTCAAACGGATGGTGGAGGAGCGCAAGGTCTCTAACATCCACCAGCTCAATGATGTGATGTCGTCATGGAGGAGTGGAAGAGGACTCTAGTGGCAACCTGTGAAGCTCTGGTGAACTCCATGCCCAAGAAGGTTAAGGCAGTGCTGGAAAATGATGATGGCCACACAAAATATTAACACTTTGGGCCCAATGTGGACATTTTCACTTTGGGGTGTAGTTTGTTGCCAGCGGTTTAGACATTAATGGCTGTGTGTTGTTATTTTAAAGGGGGCAGCAAATTTACAGTTATACAAGCTGTACACTCACTACTTTACATTGTAACAAAGTGCCATTTCTTCAGTGTTGTCACATGAAAAGATATAATAAAATATTTACAAAAATGTGAGGGGTCTACTCACTTTTGTGGAATACAAAAGATTCTGTATATTAGTTACCAGCATTTAAAGGAGCACCTAAAACTGATATTTGGTTATGGATTGGAACTGCCAGTAAGTAAGCATTTACCTAAGGGCTCGTTAAGGTTTCTTTTACATAAGCGAGCTTCCAAAGTCACACGATTTCCAGTGCGACTTTGGAGCGACTGACGTGGCATCAAAAGTTAGACCAAGTAGTGCAGGAACCTTTTCTGAAGTCACAGCAACTTCTGTAGTGTCAGTAGGAACAGCTCTTATAGAAATATTTCACATGTCCTATGACTTGGGGGTCACACAAGTCGGATCCCAGGTCGTGCAAGTGCGAAAGGACCCTCTTAGACTTGCAGTTGGGGAAGTGTTAAAAAATTTTGGTTGAGCCCTGTTTTTAGGACCCCAGACCACTCGCCTTAACTTTTACTGAGGTGGGGCGGTCCGTATAGGCACAATAACGTACCTGTACTTTGGAAGCAGTTTCAGGGTTGGGGGCACGCACGCGCCACCCCGCCCACCTATTCCTCTGTGATTTAACACAGTGGGAGTCCTTCAGCAGATCGCGGCCATTGATTCATGGCCGGGACCTGCTGATCGGCTGTATCAGAGGGAACGATCACTTTGTTTCTTTTCCCTGCTTTGATCAGTATGTAATAAGCAGCACATAGATCGCTGGACTAAACTCGCATAGTTAGTACAGTGTCTCCAACCCATGCTGTCAGTTTTTTTTTTTTTCGTGAAACCCACTGGATTGCAACACAAAAAACTGTAGTGTGTACCCGGCTTAAAGTGATTGCAAAGTCTCTGTTTTTTCTCTCTAAAAATAACAAACATGTTATACTTGCCTGCTCTGTGCAGTGGATTTGCACAGAGCAGCCCGGATCCTTCTTTTTCGGGTCCCTCTTCTGTGCTCCTGGCCCCTCCCTCCTGTCGAGTGCCCTCACAGCAAGCAGCTTGGAAACTGAAATATCACATGGTCCTAAGTATTCAGACCCTTTCCTGTAAGAGCCCATTCACACAGGGGCAACACGACTTCTAGCGCGACTTTGGGAGGCAACTTGGCCACGACTTGAGTATAAATCACAGCGCGACTTGGGGCGACTTTAGCGCGACTTGGGGCGACTTACAACACGACTTGAAGTCGCCTCCAGCACAGGGAACTTTACAAGTGGCCGAGCTTGTAAACATACAGCTCTTGTGACATACAGTAGGTGACCGAGATATTGTGTCAATCTCGCCGCTGTTATCGGCGAGGTTTGACACCTGCAAGCCCCGTTGCAGGAGCCAGTGCCGAGCTGGCTCGCTCATTGTTTTTTCCTTTCCCGATGAGCGACAAGCATTGCTGACATGTGTTTGTTATGAATCTTGAGGGGGAACTCCACGCCAAATATTTAATAAAAAACCGGCATGGGTTCCCCTCCAAGAGCAAACCAGGCCCTTAGGTCTGGTATGGATTTTAAGGGGAACCCCCTATGCCGAAAAAAATGGCATGGGGGTCCCCCCAAACTCCATACCAGACCCTTATCCGAGCACGCAGCCCGGCCAGTCAGGAAAGGAGGTGGGTACGAGTGAGCGCCCCCCCCTCCTGAACCGTACCAGGCCACATGCCCTCAACATGGGAGGGTGGGCCATTGGTTGTCGGGGTCTGCGGGTGGGGGGCCTATCGGAATCCGGGAGCCCCCTTTAATAAGGGGGCCCCCAGATCTCGGACCCCCACCCTATGTGAATGAGTATGGGGTACATTATACCCCTACCCATTCACCTGGGGGAAAAAAGTGTCAATAAAAAAACACACTAAACAGGACTCTCCGGCCTCTTCTCCCGCTCTCTGGCCTCTTCTCCAGGTCTCTGGTTCTTCTCCCGCTCTCCAGTTCTTCTGCCGGGCTCCTCCGCTATCTTCTGCTCTTTTGCTGCTCATTTGCTGGCGGTGGCCCGGTCTTCTCCGTCGTCTTGTTCCTTCTTCTCTTCTTCCAATGTTGACACGACGCTCTCTCCCGCTGTAATGCTGTGTGCACGGTGCGCAACAACTTATATAGGCATGGGGCGTGGTCACCGGGTGATGTCACCCGGTGACCCCGCCCCTTATGACATCACAGTCCCGGGGCATGATGGGACTGTGACATCATAAGGGGCAGTGTCACTGGGTGACATCACCTGATGACCACGCCCCATGCCTATTTAAGTCATTGCGCACCGCGTACACGGCATTACAGCGGGAGAGAGTGTCATGTCAACATCGGAAGAAGAGAAGAGGGAACAAGACGACAGAGAAGACCGGGCCAACGCTAGCAAGAGAGCGGCAAAAGAGCAGAAGATAGCCGAGGAGCCCGGCAGAAGAACCGGAGAGCGGGAGAAGAGGCCGGAGAGAGCGGAGAAGTCAGAAGAGACCCCCGAAGTCGGAAGAAGACCCCCGGAGCTGCCTAATAAATTACTTTAAAAACCTGTCTAGTGTGTTTTTTTATTGACACTTTTTTCCCCCAGGTGAATGGGTAGGGGTACGATGTACCCCATACTCATTCAAATAGGGTGGGAGGCCGGGATCTGGGGGCCCCCTTATTAAATGGGGCTCCCGGATTCCGATAAGCCACCCCGCCCACAGACCCCGACAACCAACGGCCAGGGTTGTCGGGAAGAGGCCCTTGTCCTCATCAACATGGGGACAAGGTGCTTTGGGGTGGGGGGGCAGCAGGGGAGGGGCGCTCACTCGTCCCCACCCCCTTTCCTGACCGGCCGGGCTGTGTGCTCGGATAAGGATCTTGGATTCTGGGGGGACCCCTACACCGTTTTTTTGGCGTAGGGGGTTCCCCTTAAAATCCATACCAGACCTAAGGGCCTGGTATGCTCTTGGAGGGGAACCCATGCTGGTTTTATATTTAAAATTTGGCGTGGAGTTTGCCTAGAAGTTGGGTTGAAGTAGTACAGGAACCTTTTCTGAAGTCGGAGCGACTGCAGTAGTGTGCATTAAGACGGATCCATTCACTTACATTGATTTTTTCAGGTAGCGTGACTTGAGGCGACTAGGGACGACTTGGGGCAACTTGAAGTTGGATCCAAAGTTGCCCCTGTGTGAATGGAGTCTGACACTCATATATTTAAGTCAGGTGCTGTTCATTTCTTCTGATCATCCTTGAGATGGTTCTACACCTTCATTTGAGTCCAGCTGAGTTTGATTAAACTGATTGGACTTGATTAGGAAAGCCACACACCTGTCTATATAAGACCTTAGAGCTCACAGTGCATGTCAGAGCAAATGAGAATCATGAGGTTAAAGGAACTGCCTGAAGAGCTCAGAGACAGAAATGGGGCAAGGCACAGATCTGGCCAAGGTTACAAAAAAATTTCTGCTGCACTTAAGGTTCCTAACAGCACAGTGGCCTCCATAATCCTTAAATGGAAGACGTTTGGGACGACCAGAACCCTTCCTAGAGCTGGCCGTCCGGGCAAACTGAGCTATCGGGGGAGAAGAGCCTTGGTGACAGAGTTAAAGAAGAACCCAAAGATCACTGCGGCTGAGCTCCAGAGATGCAGTCGGGAGATGGGAGAAAGTTGTAGAAAGTCAACCATCAACCTCCACCAGTCGGGGCTTTATGGCAGAGTGGCCTGACGGAAGCCTCTCCTCAGTGCAAGACACATAAAAGCCTGCATGGAGTTTGCTAAAAAACACCTGAAGGACTCCAAGATGGTGAGAAATAAGATTCTCTGGTCTGATGAGAGCAAGATAGAACTTTTTGGCCTTAATTCTAAGCGGTATGTGTGGAGAAAACCAGGCACTGCTCATCACCTGTCCAATACAGTCCCAACAGTGAAGCATGGTGGTGGCAGCATCATGCTGTGGGGGTGTTTTCAGCTGCAGGGACAGGACGACTGGTTGCAATTGAGGGAAAGATGAATGCGGCCAAGTACAGGGATATCCTGGACGATAACCTTTTCCAGAGTGCTCAGGACCTCGGACTGGGCCGAAGGTTTACCTTCCAACAAGACAATGACCCTAAGCACACAGCTAAAATAACGAAGGAGTGGCTTCACAACAACTCCGTGACTGTTCTTGAATGGCCCAGCCAGAGCACTGTCTTAAACCTAATTGAGCATCTCTGGAGAGACCTAAAAATGACTGTCCACCAACGTTTACCATCCAACCTAACAGAACTGGAGAGGATCTGCAAGGAGGAATGGCAGAGGATCCCCAAATCCAGGTGTGAAAAACTTGTTGCAGCTTTCCCAAAAAGACTCATGGCTGTATTAGATCAAAAGGGTGCTTCTACTAAATACTGAGCAAAGGGTCTGAATACTTAGGACCATGTGATATTTCAGTTTTTCTTTTTTAATAAATCTGCAAAAATGTCAACAATTCTGTGTTTTTCTGTCAATATGGGGTGCTGTGTGTACATTAATGAGGAAAAAAATGAACTTAAATGATTTTAGCAAATGGCTGCAATATAACAAAGAGTGAAAAACTTAAGGGGTCTGAATACTTTCCATCCCCACTGTACATGGGTGCTCAGCTATTTACTCTTTTTTTTACCGCTGAGTTGCGTGCAGGCAGCCCAGAGAAAGGGAATGTGGGAATGGATTGGCTGTACAGACTCACCCACATAGCTGAGTTTGAGAGGTATGCAGGGATGGATGCACAGACCTGGATGCACAGGTGTTGCCTCCAGGTTCATGCACCCGTCCCTGCACACCTGTCAAACTTGGCTGTGCGGATGAGTCTCTACAGCCATTTCACTCCCATTCCCTTTCTATGGGCTGCCATCATGCAACTCAGCTGTGAACACAATTAAACAAATGGCTCTGGCCAATGCAGTGGACTGAGCACATATGTTAATGAGCCCTAAAATCAGTTGTATCTAGTTAGTTCATCTTATGGAAAATATCTGCTGAATTTCCTGCTGCAGCAAAATAAGTTCAAACAACTTCCTTTTGCTGAGGAATGATTTCATCCCTTTGACAATAATAAAACGAATACTGTGCTGCTGCAAAAATCAGTATTTGGCAATAATTTGGAATCTAGGGGATGCCAAATAAAAAAATATGACCATGTGTCTTGTTTTGTGCATTGGGATTGCTCATGCAGGTGTACTTTTACAGCTTAGCCTTTATTTTTCTCTGATCTTTCCTCTTTTTCTTAATCTCCTTCATTCTCATATCTTCAAGTGGGTTTACTGCCTTACTCCCTCCTTCTTTGTTTCATCTAGGCCAAGATTAGGATTCAGCACTCCAGCCCATATTTGTGTCACCTAACTAAACTTTACTTAGAATGATCAGTCAATATTGTTTATGCATTAGCGTTATCACCAATTTAGTGGCATTATGGGGTCCAACAAGTAAGGTCTATACTCTATAGGCTATAGTAATGAATGCTGTTTTATTAAAACACGACTGACTGAGGATAAGCAATCGATGGGATATCATACTATGGAGTGCCAGGACAAGGTCCTTTAGCACCAAGGTTAAAAGGCTAAAGTGCGCCTCCCTACATTAGCTGCTTTCTTGTAATATAACATCACTCTCTTTTAACATGGCAGCAGTAAAGCCAGTTTTCAGGAAGGGTGCGTGTATAAAATATATGTTTGTTGGTTAGGTTGCCTGGTTAAAAGTGGCTGGCAGGCAGGTAGGTTGTGGATCTAAAGAAACAGATCTGCATGTGTCTCTAGTGCCATTCACTAAAATATATGTTTATGCGGGTCAACTGCATCAAACTAATCCCTATCTGGCCAGTCCCTACTCTGCTCTGCAAAACACAATTGCTCCAGTGGTTATAGTGCCAATATGGGGCAAATAGACACAAGTTGCAAGAGGGCTGCAGGTTCTGGTCTGGCCACTGACCATCAGTGCAATAGAAACAAGATATACCTGTGCTCAAATCCAAAAAGCCTATACATATACTGTATATAAGACATCAGGTGCTAAAGGGGTGTGACCACATGTTACCACTAAAAATTCAGAATGAATCAGAAACACAACTTCTGGCAAGATTTAGGTGTGCTAAATAAAATGTGGCTTGTTTGCTGTAACAAGTCTTAGAATTAAAGTTATTGTAAAGCTTAGAATGGTTTAATTAAAATAATAAACATGTCATATTTACCTACTCTGTGCAAGGTTTTTGCAGAGAGCAGCTCCAATTCTCCTCTTCTGGGGTTCCCCGTCAGCGCTCCTGGCTCCTCCCCCCACCAAGTGCCCCCCATAGGAAGCAGGTTATGTGATCACTTATGAAAAAAGATGTTTAGAAATTTTGTGTATGTACACTACTGTGCAAAAGCTTTAGGCAGGTGAGAAAAAATGCTGTAAATTAAGAATGCTTTCAGAAATAGAAGTGTTAATAGTTTATTTGTGTCACTTAAAGTGGAAAGTAAATGAACAGAATCCAAATCAAATCAATAATTGGTGAGACCACCCTTTGCCTTCAAAGCAGCATCAATTCTTCTAGGTACACTTGCACACAGTTTTCGAAGGAACTCAGCAGGTAGGTTTATAAGGAAAGAACCCTCAAAATGGGACTTTAGCGATACTAGGTCATTGGTATATTAGATGAATGAGAATTATTTCTTAGACCCCTTTCACACTTGTGCGACTTGTCCTGCAACCTGGGACTGCAAAGTCGCATGACAAGTCGTCCCCCTGATTTCCAATCAGTACCATTCATATCTGTGCGACTTCAAAGCAGTCCCTGTACTACTTTTGCCCGACTTTGATGTGAATTGAGGTCCATAGACCTCAAGTTTACACAGGCATTCCCTGAGATCGCAGCAAAATCACGTCAAAATTGCAGCCGCGAAATTGCGGTAAAATTGCGACAAAATCGTGCAACTTTGAAGTTGCAATAGAGTGAAAGGGGCCTAAGTAGAATAAAAGTTAACAAAACATTATTAATACAAATTGTGTAAAACATTACAATACATCTTAAAATAATGGAAAAAAGGTTCTTGATACTGTACTCAAGATGGAATCAACGAGAGAACAAAGGATGGAATTTGCTGAACACCCAAAGCTTTTCGAATGAGATTTTCTGCTTCAGCAGGTAGGTTGTTCCAAACATCTTGGAGAACTAACAACAGATCTTCTGTGGATGTAGGCTGCCTCAAATCCTTTTTACACTGAAGATAGTTCTTAAAGCGGAGTTCCACCCCCAAAAAAAAAAATTAGTAATGTGTTTAAAAAAAATTTAAAAAAAAAACATTTGGAGAAAATGTCTTTTGTATTCACCTCTAAATGCCTGTTGCTATGGGGTCCCTCATAGTCTGCCTCCTTCGGTGCCTGGGCTCCTGACTTCACTTCCCTCGGCGCAGGAAGGGAGATCGCCTCTCTACCCTCCCTCTTGTCAATCATCTGGGACACATGACCGGTCCCAGATGATTGCAGGGCCAGTGGCGGCGCAGCTCGCGCATGCGCAGTGGGTGACGGCTGTGAAGCCACAGCCGGGCGCCCACAGTTAAAATGCCAGCCCCGCCGAGTGGAGGGGGGGACGAGCGGGGCTTCAATCCCCCGCATCACTGGATCCTGGGACAGGTAAGTGTCCGATTAAAAGTCAACAGCTGCAGTATTTGTAGCTGCTAAATTTTCATTTTGTTTTTTTTTTTAAATGGGAACCCCGCTTTAATGACATTGGCTGTATGTTTGGGATTGTTGTCCTGCTGCAGAATACATTTGGGGCCAATCACACGCCTTCCTGATGGTATGGCATGATGGAGAGGATCTGCCTATATTTCTCAACATTGAGGACACCATTGATCCTGATCAAATCTCCAACTCTATTTGCAAAAATGCAGCTCCAAACTTGCAAGGAACCTCCACCATGCTTCACTGTTGCCTGCAGACACTTATTATTGTACCACTCTCGAGCCCTTCACGGACAAACTGCCTCCTGCTACAGCCAGATATTTCACATTTTGACTCATCGCTTCAGAGTACCTGCTGCCATTTTTCTACACCCTAGTTCCTATGTTTTTGTGCATAGTTGGGTCACTTAGCCTTGCATCCACATCGGAGGTAAGGCTTTTTGGCTGCAATTCTTTCATGAAGACCACTTCTGGCCAGACTTCTCTAGATAGTAGATGAGTGTACCTTGATCCCAGGTTTCCACCAGTTCTGTGCTGATGGCTCTGTTGGACATCTTCCGATGTCGAAGAGAAGTAAGCATGATAGGGGAGATTTGCTAAAATTTGTGCACACAGGATCTGATGCAGCTATGCATCAGCTTCTAGGTTTTATTGTCAAAGCTTAATTGAACAAGCTGAAGTTAGAAGCTGATTGGTTCCTATACACAGCTGCATTAGATTCTGTGTGCACCAATTTTAGTAAATCTCCCGCGATAAGTCTTTCGGCTGCATTAGGTTTCCTTAGCTGATTACTGCGTCTACGTCCTCAACATTGCCTGTTTCTTTGTGCTTCTTCAAAAGAGCTTGTGTCTTGTTGCTGTTCTCAGTCTTGCCATGGTATGACCTGTGACATAAAACTGTCTTCCACAACCACACCTTAGTAGCAGAGCTTGGCTCCTACACAGCTGATTTGGTTAATAACCATGTTTCAGGTCGGGTTCACACTGGTACGACACGACAGTGATACCACTTTAAATCCGACATGCACCCAACTTCAATGAACAGGGATGTGACTTTGATCCCCGACCGTGTCTGGTATGAATCTTTAGGGGGAACTCCATGCCAAATTAAAAAAAAAAAAAAAAAAGGCATGGGTTCCCCCTCCAAGAGCATACCAGGCCATTCGGTCTGGTATGGATTTTAAGGGGAACCCCTACTCTGAAAAAACGGCATGGGGTCCCCACCCCAAAATTCATACCAGACCCTTATCCGAGCACACAGCCTGGCAGGTCAGGAAAGGGGGTGAGGACAAGCGAGTGCCCCCCCCTGAACCATACAGGCCGCATGCCCTCAACATGGGGGGGTGGGTGGTTTGGGGCAGGGGGGGGTCCTACATCCCCCACCCCAAAGCACCTTGTCGCCATGTTGATGAGGACAAGGGCCTCTTCCCGACAACCTTGGTCGTTCGTTGTCGGAGTCTGCGGGCAGAGGGCTTATCGGAATCTGGAAGCCCCCCAGATCCCAGCCCCCCACCCTATGTGAATAAGTATGGGGTACATTTTACCCCTACCCATTCACCCCCCAAAAAATGTCAAAAACAAAACACATTACACAGGTTTTTAAAGTAATTTATTAAGGCCGCTCCGTCGTCTCTTCTGATTTTTTCTCCCCTCTACGACTCTTCTGCCTCCTCCACTGACGTCTTCTGTTGGTTTTTTCCCCCCTCTCCGGGTCTTCTCTGCTCTTCGTTGATATTTTCTAGCCCTCTCTGGTTCTTCTCCCTCTGTCCGTTGTCTTCTCCGCTGTCCGGGTCTTCTCCGCTAACTTCTCACTCTTTTGCTGGGTCTTCTCCGCTGTCTCCTCCCTTCATTCTTCTTCCAATGTTGACTCGACGCTCTCTCCTGCTCTAATGCCGGGTGCGCGGTGTGCCACTACTTATATTGGCATTGGCGATCCGACTTTGATCCAACTTCAGTGACATTCAATGGGCGGAAGTAGGATCAAAGTCGGACCAAAGTAGTGCAGGGAGCATTTTCAAAGTCGGACCGACTTGTGTCGGACCAGTTAAGACGGCTTTCATAGGGGAACATTGATTTTCACACATCATGCGGCATGAGCTCCCAATGTCGGAGCGTTTGTCGTACCAGTGTGAACCTGGCCTCAATCTACATATGAAATTGATGATTATTGGCACCTTCTTGGTATAATTGGTTAATCATACACCTGTCTCTAATCCTACAAAATCCCTGACTACAAGTGTACAAAGTGTGCAAGTGTTATGCCGCGTACACACGATCAGATTTTCCGACAACAAAACCGTGGATTTTTGTTTGAAGGTTCTTGGCTCAAACTTGTCTTGCATACACACGGTCACACAAATGTTGGCCAAAAATTCGGAACGTGAGAATGCGGTGATGTACAAGACGTACGACAAGCCGAGAAAAAGGAAGTTCAATAGCCAGTGCGGCTCCTTCTGCTTGATTCAGAGCATGCATGAACTTTTGTGCGACGGACTTGTGTACACATGATCAGACTTTCCGACAACAAGTTTTGATGGCGGAAAATTTGAGAACCTGCTCTCAAACATTTGTTGGCGGAAAGTCAGACAGCAAATGTTTGATGGAGCATACACACGGTCAGACTTTCCGACAACAAACTCACATCCAACATTTCCCTTCGAAAGGTCCGACCGTGTGTAAGTGGCATAAGAATTGATGCTCAAAAAAACTCAAAAACTAGTCACACAAATATTGATTTGATTTATATTTTTTTCCTGATCACTCACTTTGCATTTTGTAAATTGATAAAAATAAACAATTAAAATATATATTTCTGAAAGCATTCTTACTTTGCAGCATTTCCTCACACCTGCCTAAAACTTTTGCACAGTACAGTATATACACAAATATTTTTCCTTGCATTTCTATTTAAACTGTATGGGCTATTTTACAACCCAAAAGCAAACATTTATTATAATGCAGCTTACCAATTGATGTGATGGTTGCATTTGTTTTTTTAAGCTTTTTTCTTTTATTTTTACCTGGTTATCCAGCCAGCAGGTCTGTATTTTTACAGAACGAGCTGTAAAATCTTTATCCCAAAAGGAACCAAACTGTTGGTATAACTGCTTAAAATGCTAGCCGGAGTTTGGCTTCAATTTGTTTGTGTATCTAAATCTGCTAGTCCATCTAACATTACCCTTTCCCCAAATTAACAATGCTGCTATCCAAAAGCGTCTCTGTTGCTTCTCCATCCAGAGTGGGAGCTCTGTAAAACAGGTCGTGTGTTACTATCACCAGTGTAATCACCAGCTTAAAACAGAGGGAAAAAAGCTTAACAAAAAGAAAACTGATGCAGTCACCACATCCAGTGATTGGTAAGCTGCAATATATTACATTTTTGGTTTTGGGTATAATACTGCATTAAGGGTACAAATAACATTGTACATCTCATCCACAAGGCTGTGTAGCTTTGTTTTTACCATGGTTAGAGGTACAGATTGGATGAGAACAAGATAGCTGAAACTTGTTTGCATAATAGGGACAATTTTGCACACGGGTAGTGCCAGAGCAAGGAGATACCAACTTTTGGACCATATCACTGACAGAACAAGATAATTACTAGTAGTGTTAGAGATAGACCATGCAACCCACAGCTAAATAATCCATAAAGCAAACTAGGTTGGAGCCCCAACCCCAATCATTCTGTAAACCAGGGGAATATTGTTATTGGTCAAAGCTGTGCACCTGCCTGTCACTTCAAAAGGGAGAATGCACTGGTAGGCAGTTGGTATGTAGTTAGTGTATGATGGGGTTAGCCATGGGGAGGCTTCTCTGTGCCTACTCTAATCTTTATGAGTGCCAATCGGGAGGAAATGGGGGGGGGGGTTCAAAACTGCTACCTTGCCTGGGACCCCGTTCAGCCTTAATCCATCTCTGATGCTGCATGTTTGTAGTGTTAAAACATGCCACCTTTAATGCTGGGAAGAGGCCGTACCTTCTGGGTTCACTGAAAAATCAAGACATGCCATTTGGCAGAAATACTAGTAGATGGCATTTTATAATAGTAGCAGAGGCTAAGATTATGGAATTGGAACATGTCATTGCCCCCTCGAAATAATGTCTGCCAGTGGTTCTTCAATGTGAAAGTTAGTAAGGCCAAATCCAAATCACGCCACCTAGGTGAAAAGTCAGGGGCAAATTTTGCCCCATGTTCATAGTATTTGGACAAATTTTTAATTACAGAGTTAGGAAGACACCTACTTAATGGCACAAGAGCAACAATATACCACTTGCACATCAAGATAATGTGATCTGCCAAAAGTTCCAAATTCACAGCATGCCAGTGGTACCTCAGTCAAAAGGTTGCATACACTCTTGCATCAGGGTCCCTAGTGTTCCCCCTTACATCATAGTTCCCCCCCCCCTTTCATTAGGGTCCCCAAAGTCCTCTCCTTACATCATGGTCCCCAGAGTTCCCCTCTTATACCAGACTTCCTCCTTTCATTAGATCAGGGTCCCCAGAGATCCACCTTAGCTCAGGGTCCCCAGTGCTCCCCATTAGCTTAGGGTCCCCAGTGCTCCCCCTTAGATTGGAATCCCCAGTGCTCCCCCTTAGCTCAGGGTCCCCAGAGATACCCTATTAGCTCAGGGTGCTCAGAGATACCCTTAGCTCAGGGTCCCCAGAAATCCCCCTTAGCTCAGGGTCCCCAGAGATCCCCCTTAGCTCAAGGTCCCCAGAGATCCCCCTTAGCTCAAGGTCCCCAGAGATCCCCCTTAGCTCAGGGTGCCCAGAGATCCTCCTTAGCTCAGGGTCCCCAGTGCTCCCCCTTAGCTCAGGGTCCCCAGTGCTCCCCCTTAGCTCAGGGTCCTCAGTGCTCCCCCTTAGCTCAGGGTCCCCAGTGCTCCCCCTTAGCTCAGGCTCCCTGGAGATCCCCCTTAGCTCAGGGTCCCTGGAGATCCCCCTTAGCTTAGGGTCCCCAGAGATCCCACTTAGCTCAGGGTCCCCAGAGATCCCCCTTAGCTTAGGGTCCTCAGTGCTCCCCCTTAGCTCAGGGTCCCTGGAGATCCCCCTTAGCTCAGGGTCCCTGGAGATCCCCCTTATCTCAGGGTCCCCAGAGATCCCCCTTAGCTCAGGGTCCCCAGAGATCCCCCTTAGCTCAGGGTCCCCAGATATCCCCCTTAGCTCAGGGTCCTCAGTGCTCCCCCTTAGCTCAGGGTCCTCAGTGCTCCCCCTTAGCTCAGGGTCCCCAGAGATACCCCTTAGCTCAGGGTCCCCAGAGATACCCCTTAGCTCAGGGTACCCAGAGATACCCCTTGGCGTAGGGTCCCCAGAGATCCCCCTTGGCTCAGGGTCCCCAGAGATCCCCTTTAGAACAGGGTCCTCAGAGATCCTACTTATATCATGGTTCATTTCTTCTCAGTGCAGCTACAGGACATACAGGAAGAAGCTGTGGCACTGGGATCAGGCGGGTTGCAGGAGAAAGTTCCATTCTCCTCTTACTCTGAAGACCAAAGCAGGGCGAGCACCCGATTGGTTGCTGGGATCCCGACGGTCCTATCAACTAGCCACAGGATGCTATCAGCCAGCATATTTTCACTAACAACGGCGCTGTGACTGAGAAGCAAAGCCACAACAGCAGGGACGCTGAGTGGGCATTTGTAAATGGAAGCCCCTAGCACTGGTTAATGAGAGAGCCGCTCTCTCTTCTCCTGCACTGCCAACAGGAGAAAGGAGGGGCGAGCGCGGGAAACATTCGGACAGCCCGCAGCTCGCCTCTCCCCTGTCACACCACCGCTGCCTGAGTTCAGCTGAGCTGCAGCCCGCTGGCGCTCTCACCGCTTCACTGATGGGGGGAGGGGGCTTGACAGCACCCGTTACAATTGCCTGCTTCCTTGATGTCGTCACCCCTCTGGTGAGTGTTTAACCCTCCCTCCTATAGCAAAGCCACTGTAACAGCAGTGATTTGGTGGATCAGTGAATTGTGCAGCTTGCAATTTGGCTCCCCACCTCCAGCCTCAAAAGACTCCGCCCAGGGCAAGTGCCCCTCCCGCCCCTGCCTTGTACCGGCCCTGCCAGCTGGTGACTCTAATCAGCTTCTTCGGTGGCTGTTTAACAACTCGATCAGAAGGGTGTGCATTGATCTCCCGTCTCCGTCTTCCCTTCCCTGGGGGCTCATTTTTCTTTTTAACAGGCAAGGGAGGGGAAGATGTAGCAGAAGACATTTGTTATTTTTTTTCTTTGATTCCCTCTTAACGTTGGAGCGCTGTTTTCCTCCGGGACGCTCAACTAGCTTCTTCACTGAGATCCCCTGAAGTTTCGCACCTTCTGTAAGGCCTTTAAAACTTATGTAAGTAATTGTGGGCTGATTCCAGCTTTGGGGCACTTAGCCTGAAAGTGTCCAACTTCTCCACATCCATAACATCTCTTCTCTTGTATTCGAGGGAGCTTTAACCCTCCTTGGTGAAATCCTTGCTCTTGGACCTTCGCTTGAGTTTCCATTACTTGCATTAGAGCATGATACATCTGAGTTTGCGCTTGAGCTACTTGGGTCATTCGTTCAGCTGGTCCGGATTCGCCCACTGGCTTGTTAGTATCAGGAATAGCCAGACCTGCCTGCTCTGACTCTGTTTCACTGTCCTCATCCGAGAAACCTGCTTCAGCATGGACAGCTCGGGCAGCCACTTTCTCTTTCCTTCCTCCACTAGCGCCCAATCCTCTCATTCCTTGACTCTTTTCTGCCAATAGAGCTTCCTCTTCCCTCACTTCCCTCATCAACTTGTGGACTTTTCAGTAGTAACTTTAGGACAATGGGATAGTTGGGCCGAGCCCCTTGCAAAACTCGATCTAAACGAGCTTGATCAATGCCCTTCTTGAAGATAATCTAGTGCAACATTCTGTCCACTCGAGAGATGTAACTGGAGAGGCTCTCTCCCTTTTGTTGATGAGTGTGATTAAACTTGTACAGCAAGTCAGCAGTGGTTTCAACTGTTTCGAATACAGCATACAAAGCGTTTATGTAGTCCATAGCAACACAAGTTTCCTTTCCCATTCTCAAGGTGCTGAATTTCTTCAGCGACAGGCCCTCGAAGACTCTCACTGGGTCGCTGTCGTTTCACCTCTGAAACACTCCATTCCTCCATAGCCTGGATGACCTGACTCATCCAATCTCAAACTCATCTTCTCCCACAGGGGTCGGCAGCTACCCTGAGAAAAATCGGAGTCTCCAATAACTCTGACTTGCATTTCCAGTTCCATTCTTCACTAGACTGTCAACTAGCCGGCTCATGTCAGTATAGAAGAAAGCAGGAGGGGCACTGGCTCCATGGGAGTCTGTCTCAACAGACCCTAGGCTCCTTCCCTAGGCCCTCGATGATGGCTGCCTCTCAACAGTTTCTCCCCGCACTTGCAGTGGGATCACCCTGACAGTTACCCCTTCAGCTAAGCGTACCTCTTCTTCTTGGAAACAAACAAGTATCTCTTCCTGCCACTCCGTCAGTACCCTAATATAGTCCAGGGTGAATTCAACTTCCACATCCAAAATGTAGGCCCTCTGCTCTTGGACTAAAGCTCTCACCCACTGTTGAATCTCCTTCTCAGTGCACTCTCTTCCTGAGATCTCCAAAACAGTGCTTCGCTCAATTTGTGCTCCCTGGACTCTTCTCCAAGCAACTGCAGCCACTGAAGCTGCCTCCCTCACGGATCGTGGCTCTTGTCTAGGTTGGCTAGGGCCGGCTGCAGAGTAAATCCCCGCCGAGCCCCCAAATGTAGCATGGCCCTCTAAAGGGCTGTTTGATTTACCTGTTCATCTACATCTATCGCCCTGACCCTGTGGACACTCCAAACCACCTGGCACTCTCGGTTCAGTTTTCACTTTTTTTGCAGGCAGCAGGCACCTTTAAATGACATTTAACACAAGTGAAATATATATATATATATATATATAGAGGAATCCCCTTAAAGAAACAGCTTAATTACAGTTCAACAGGACAAACACAAAATACATATATGTACAGAGGAATACCAACTAGAGAATAAACTGAAAGGATTAAAAAGAATCCACTATTTAATGCAATATGTTACCACACTAAAGGGAAATCCCAGGCCAGCCTATTAAACCTTTATATCCTAATATGAGACCAGATAGAAGAGGAGCAGGATATGGGGCCCTCTAACCAATAACAACAGCAATGTCCAGAATGCAGGTCTGCAATAGTCTTCAATGGCAGTTATAGTCAGATTATATTCAATTATGGCACAGTGATTTGATGACAAGCAAGACAGCTTAAACAAGCTAGTGGTTTCCCTTCCATTGGGCAACTAACTCTATACACTATTTGGGTGATGACCTCACTTCTGACCCCGCTAACTTGTACTCGGTGAACTTCATCCCACTGCTAGCTCGTCTTAGAACTGATCTTCTCTACTGGCACTCCCTCACATTAACGTGGTTTGGCCGCTGTAGCGCCCTCAAGATGACAATGCTACCAAGGGTGTTGTACTTGATGCAGGCGCTCCCCATTCGACTTCCACCTGCGTTCTTTAAGCGAATCAACTCCTTATTTGGAGACTTCATGTGGTCTCATCGCAGGCCACGAATCAACTTCCACCTGCTTACTTTTCCGAAGCACAGGGAATATTTGGCCTCCCTGATCTGAAAGCATACTACAGGGCGACTCATCTTACAAGACTAGTGGATTGGCACTGCCACACGGCGGCAAAACACTGGGTGGCTATGGAAACAGAAGACCCCAACGGTACAGCCAAAAGTTGGCCGTAGCTCACATCATCTTTGCCTAAAGCCCTCACAGATCACCCCACCTTAGGCAGTATGCTGGTGGTGGCTAGGGACGCCTTCCAACAATCTTCAGTGTCGCCTTCCCCCTCCCCTATGATACCGATTCTGGGTAATCCAGAGTTTTCTCCTGGCCTCCAGAATCCCCACTTTCAACGTCTGGTAGTGAGCAGACGACTCCATCTATGCGACTATGTAGACCCAGACGGTCAATTGTCCTCCTTGGCCGGGGTGTCTGCTTCTGACCACTTTTGGAGTGGTCTCCAGTTACGTACCTTTCTTCGCAGGTGTCTCCGGATACCAGGCATATCTCAAGAGCTAACGGAATTGGAAAACATTTGTCACCGAGGGGAGCCGATCCGCCATAGTCTCTCAACAATCTACTCTCTTCTGATTCGACCGGCAGATGGTCTTGACCCCCTGTTTCTGTCTAGATGGGAATCTGACCTAGATACCTAATTTACAGAGTCCCAGAAAGAGAAGATCCTTCATTTTGCACAGAAGTCCTCCATAGCTACTAGAGTCCAGGAGATGTGCTACAAAATTCTGGCTCGGTGGTACAGAGTGCCTATCACATTACACCAATTCTTCCCTCAAGTTTCTAGCCTGTGTTGGCGCTGTGGCAACATGGAGGGCACAATGTTGCATATCTTTTGGGACTGTCCCAGACTTGGACCATTCTGGCAGGAGGTGACCGGCACAATCAAATATCTGACAGATGTTGACCTGGAGGGGAACCCTGCAGCCTGTTTGCTTCATCTTTCACCGCGACCGATTAAGAAATACAAGGCCTCTCTCACAATCCAAATACTGAATGCAGCTAAGGCGTGCATCCCCCTCTGTTGGAGATCGGAGACACAACCATCCAAAGCCCTGTGGTTTTCTAAAGTTAATGAACTAAGAGATATGGAAGATCTCACTGCCACCCTGCACAACTGGGAGGAGACCTTTCGTGAAACCTGGAGACCCTGGCATTACTTTAAGTATACTGACACATATCTCCAGGAGGTTTTGTAATTCCGGCAGACCTCCTGGATTTAGCGCTGATCACTGGGGCGAGAGGCACCTATTACCTACTATCCGCTCAATTTCTTTCTTCCCTTCTCCTTCACCCAGTTCTCCTTCCTTACTAGGGACAACCGCTATACTTTTTCCTCTCCCCATTAATTAATCCTTCCCCCCCTGCCCCTGCTTACTCAAATATTGCCTTAGTTATAGGTATCGCTTTTTCAAATTCTTTTTTCTGTCCCTTTTCTTTCCCTTTCATGTTATATTTTATTTCCACCCGGCCATTGGGAAGCATAGCATCCCAAAACTGTTTGAACCTTATTTTCTAGCATAGCTTGACATTTATGTTTTTCTGCTAGGGTCACTATTATGGTCATATGTGAATTCCCTCAGCTCTACCTGTTGTCCATCATTTTTCGAAACTAGTATATCTTATGTGCTCAGCTGAGTAGGGTATTGCTGGGACAACCAATTTGTATATTGGATGCTGTGACCCTATTGTTTCTATTTCATAATGATATTATATGTTACATGTTTATGTCAGTTACTTGGGATTTATACCATATCCTCTTTGAAAAATAAAGGAATTACAAAAAAAAAAAAAAAAAGGCTAGTGATATTCCTTGAAGTAGTTTAGAGTAAGGTTGTCTATGTACAGTGTCTTATGTAATGCAGTAAAGTGCCTCAATGGGCAAGGTGTCTGTACACAGTGTTCAAGCAAGATAACCAGATAAGGATTGCAACCGCTGGGCGACTGCCCTCTCACCAACGACAGGACTAGGTAGAAGCCTCTGGAACAGCGACCCTGGATGTGATGTCCCTTGGTAAGGAGAATGAAGGTATTTCGTGTGTTTCACATCTCTTAATGAGCTCAACATTCTTACAAGAGAGGTTCAAGATTTTAAAAAAAAACAAACAATTATACTCATCTAGGTGGATGCAACATTAATTCGATGTCCCCCGCTGGGTCTGTAGTGAGAACTGAGCAAACAAACACTGCTGATCACTCAGTTATCCCCCTCCGCTCTGCTGGTCCAGGCTTCTGCGTAAATACCGACCATATGGTCAGGATCTTTCCTGAGCCTGGACCGGCTGAGTAACGTCAGCACTCTTGTGATCCATAGGAGAAGTATGGCTAAAAAAGCTTTGGTCATACTTCTCCTTTAAGGCACTGCTTTGTGCTGCTCCTCAGTAAATTTTGCACTATATTGGCCCTCATAAGTTTCCGATGTAGATAACCAAATTACTGTACATCAGTGAGGACTAATTCATAAAAAGTCCAGAAAACCTTACAACTTAATCTGTTTACAAACGCAGCCTCTGGCTTCCTCTGCGCTGCTTCCCTGAACTTCTGGTAGGGGAGAGAGAACCCTAATGTCATAGAAAGTAATCTTAAGCCCATCCTTTAGAATACATATCCCATAATTCAAAGCGCCATTGCACATGTGTGGCCCCTGTGAGTGAATCACTAACCCTTGGAGCAGGGGCAGACACACGTCTTTTATATGTAGTGTTTTTGGGTTGCCTATGCATGTTGGCACAGGCAGTGTCATCATGTCAGCCTGTAATCCTGTCCCAGAAATGTGCACATAAAGGT
The DNA here is from genome assembly GCF_042186555.1 of Aquarana catesbeiana. Taxonomy (NCBI): domain Eukaryota; kingdom Metazoa; phylum Chordata; class Amphibia; order Anura; family Ranidae; genus Aquarana; species Aquarana catesbeiana. The sequence continues at coordinate 666,996,268 of NC_133325.1, read as the reverse complement.
GACTATGGCAGGGCTCCATCGGTTTCTGCAAGCCAAGGAACCACCCTCAAACTGGAAAGGGGAGCCAGCAAACAGTGGACTAGATGAAACTGGCAGAAAGGCAACATTTCAAACATGAAGACGCTGCATATAATCTGTTACTCTTAGCAGTTGAAAGTGTTACAAAATGATGGTTTACTATCACTTTAGATGGATAAACTACAACAAAAGTTGAGGTGGTGCTGCTGCAAATAGAATCTACAACTGAGATACACTGAGACATTCAGGCTGATCTACTAAAGGAGTGAGAATCTTCACTCAAATACAGTGCCTTGAAAAAGTATTCCTACCCCTTGAAATTTTACACATTTTGTCATGGTACTTTACTCATTAGGTAACTTCTGAAGGCAATTGGTTTCACTAGATTTTAGCTAGAGGTATAAGAGTAAAGGGGTTGAATACAAATGCCCCCCACACTTTTCACATATTTATTTGTAAAAATTCTTTAAAAACATTTATCACTTTCCTTCCACTTCACAATTTTATTCCTCCTTTGTGTTGATCTATCACATAAAATCACAATAAAATACATTACGTTTTTGGTTGTAACATCACAAAATGTGGAATATTTCAAGGGGTATGAATACTTTTTAAGGCACTGTATTGTAGTTATGTTCATGTTGAATACTCAGACGTACAGATGATATAAAAAAAATGGAATTTGCTTTTCACATGACTGAATAATCTCAGTGAATCTTTCCTCAATTTATCGTATGAAGATTCTCTCCTTTAGTAAATCATCCTTACTTAAAGTAGAATTATAGGCTTCAATCACTTTATTGGGCCAAGCTGGTCTGCATTGGCCCAGTGCAGCATCTCTGCAGTTTTCTGCACTACACTGGATATCAGTGCATGTCACTGCAACAGTTCAACATACCGTGCTAGTGTACAGTGACATGAATGACGTCTCATTATGTGGCACTTTAAAGAATAATTCCAGGCATTGGAATGGTATACATAGTTACATTGATCCAGCTTGGACCAATGTAACTGTGTACAGTATCTACCAGTGGTCTCCAAATTGTGGCCCTTTACTTGCCTTTATCCAGCTCTTTGGGCATCATTCCACCCCAACTGATACAATGCACTATTTCTCTTACTGACACCAACAACGAGGACCCATTCCTTCCACTGACACTAACAGTGGCATATAATTCCTCCCACTTCCACTGACACCAACAATGGGGCATCATTTCTCCCATTGACACCAATGATGGGGTACAATTTCCATCACTGATACCAATGTTTTGGCACTATTCCTTCCATTGACACCAACAATGGGGAACTATTCCTCCAATTTATCACCATTGATGGGGCACTCTTCCTCCCACAGACACCACCTAGAGGGTGCTATTCCTTCAACTAACTATCAATGATGGAGTACTATTCCTGCTCTTACTGACTACTGCTTTGTCATTTTCTTACTTCCGTGGTTGCACCTTCTGACTTTGGAGCATTTTCTTCTCCCATTGGCCACAGTTCAGCCCCATAAAGTCTGAAGGATAAAAATTGGCCCTTTATTTAGAAAGTTTAGAGACCCATGGTATGTACCATACCTGGCTGATCCCTCTGGAGGCTGGAAATCAATGAAGTAGACACCACTGCTCAAGTGATCTCTAATGATCTGACCAGCCCAACTCTCTTTAAAGTGGTCCTAAAGGCAGAAGGTTTTTTACCTTAATACATTCTCAGCATTACGCTAAAAAATCTTCTGTGTACAGGTCGCCCCCTCTAGCCTCCTTTTATTCTTACCTGAGTGGCTACTTGCGCTCTCTTTCTCCCCACTGGACATGAAGGCAGCAATTGCTGCTGTCTACCACACCCTGTGAGGAGGCAGCAGAGGGCAAGGCCAAGCTGCGCTCTGTGTCAATAGACACACAGAGATCGAGCCTGCACAAGTGCCCCCATAGCAGGCAGAATGCTATGGGGGCACTCAGAAGGGGGAGGAGCCAGAAGTATTGGCAAGGGGACCCCTGAAGAGGATGATCGGGGCTGCTCTGTGAAAAACCATTACACAGAGCAGGTAAGGATGACATGTTTGTTAAAAAAAGAAAAACATCCATTACAATCACCTTAATTCCAGCAGCAGATGGGAAGTTGCCCACAGTGGCACATACTGTATGTAGCTAATTCTAGGAAATAGTTCTTTGGGTCAGCTTGTCCCAAACGAACTATTTATTAACTTGCCGACCCCAATACTTATACATACATTGCGATTTGCAAGTGGAAGCTATTAGCCACAACCCTGGTACCTTTTTCTTTTGCAGGTGGCTGGCTTTCTCATGAAAGTGCTCTGAGTGGCTCATATGCCACTGGAACGCTTCCAGAATCAACGGGAGGGGACGTCCGATGTTCCCCTCCCACCGGTGTTTCTCGGGCTTACCAATTCCACCAGCGCACCCGAGAAGTTGATCTGACGGTGCAGCCGGCTGGTCACAGAGGTGGTAAAAGATTAGATCCTCTTTGATCACTTTTTTGGCCTTGGAGGACCGGAGTGATGTCATGACGTCACTTCTGATCCTGGATGAAAGTAAACAATTTTTTTTTTAAGCAAAGGATCAAAAAAAAAAATGTTTTTTGATCTTTTGCTTTTAAAGGTAAAGGAGAGATTTGAGGTCTTTTTGACCCCTGATCTCTCCATAAAGTGGACCTGTCATCCTTTTTTCTATTACAAGGGATGTTTACATTCCTTGTAGCAGGAATAAAAGTGGTTAAAAAAAATACAAATGAAAGGGATCATGTAAAAATAAAAAACAAAAGCAAACGCATACGTAGGTCGCATGCGCACATGTAAGTGGTGTTTATACATGTGAGGTATCGCCGTGAACATTAGAGTGAGAGCAATAATTCTAGTGCTAGACCGCCTCTGTAATTCTAAACAGGTAACCTGTAAAAAATGTTAAAGCATCACCTATGGAGCTTTTTAGGTACCGTAGTTTGTCGCCATTCCAGGAGCAATTTTAAAGCATGACATGTTAGGTATCTATTTACTTAACATGATCATCATTCATAATTTGCAAAAATAAATAAATAAATAAATACATAAATTATTTGCAAACAATTGGGGTACATATTGTGTTTTTTTTTTAGTTCATTAAAGTGTATTTTAGCCCAAAAAGTTGCGTTTGAAAATCGGCTGTGCAAATATCGCAACAAAAAATTGCAACAATCGCCATTTTATTGCCTAGGGTGTCTGCTTAAAAAAATTAAAATATAATGTTTGAGGGTTCTAAGTAATTTTCTAGCAAAAAATAGTGATTTAAACTTGTAAACAAAAGTGCCAGAAAAGGCTTGGTCTTCAAGTGGTTAAAATTCATTGAAACCTGTAATTTTGCTTTAACTTTTAGCAGAACACTTCAATGTATTCTTTGCCTGCAATGAATTAAAGATGATACTGTAACAAGACAGTTCTAGAGGGTACATGTTTTGGTAACTCTGTTGCATATACATCTTTACAGAACTGCAATAAATCTGGCTGCCTCTGAGCGTAGAATAGATTTGTTTTTGTACAGATGTTCTCCTTTTTCCAAACAGTACATTATTCCTTGACTGGAATTCATAGAACAGAAAATCTACAAATTACTGGACTAGAGAAGAATTTTAAACCCAGACTGTTTGCAGGAGCCAGCCGTATTTTCATTCATTCAAATCTCTTGGAAAGATTTGAGATTAAAGTGACTTTTTTTAGAGGTTGTTGTTGAATAGAGCCCTAAGCGCATTGTGTAATGCTGTCTTCTATAGGATGGAAAACAGGCCACACAGTGCCCTCTTCTGGATTTTTCTGACCAGTCCATGTGTTTACAATATGAGGTTGCTTGCAGTGTATGCTCCTTAGGATTCATTAACACCAGGGGGGTAATTTACTAAAGGCAAATCCACTGTGCACTTCCAAGTACACTTGGAAGTGCTCTTGGAAGTGCAGTCGCTGTAGATCTGAGGGGGACATGCAAGGAAAATAAAAAACAGCATTTTTGCTTGCACATGATTGGATGATAAAATCAGCAGATATTCCCCTTCTTTCAGATCTTCCCCTCAGATCTACACTGACTGCACTTCCAGTCACTCCACTCCCCCCCACTATTAGAAACACCTCCCTAGGGAACACTTAACCCCTTGATCACCCCCTAGTGTTAACCCCTTCTCTGCCAGTGCCACTTATACAGTGATCAGTGCATTTTTATAGCATTGATCACTGTATTGGTGTCACTGGTCACCAAAAAGTGTCACTTAGGGTCAGATTTGTCCGCCGCAATGTCGCAGTCCTGCTAAAAATCGCTGATCCCTGTCGTTACTAGTAAAAACAATGAAAAAAAGAAAAAGTCCCTAAATCTTTCCCCTATTTTGTAGACACTATAACTTTTGTGCAAACCAATCAATAAGCGCTTATTGCGATTTTTTTTACCAAAAATATGTCGCAGAATACATATTGGCCTAAACTGATGAATACATTTGTTTTTTATATATATTTTTTTAATGTATTATAGCCGAAAGTAAAAAATATTGTTTTTTTTTTTTCAAAATTGTCAGTCTTTTTTTGTTTATAGCGCAAAAAATAAAAACTGCAGAGGTGATCAAATACCACCAAAAGAAAACTCTTTGTGGGAAAAAAAGGACATCAATTTTGTTTGGGTACAACGTCGCACGACTGCGCAATTGTCAATTAAAGCGTTGCAGTGCCATATCGCAAAAAATGGCCTGGTCATTAAGGGGGTAAATCCTTCCGGGGCCGAGCAGTGATTTTGATGATACTTAAAGTGAAACAATAAAAATGAAAAATTCCTTTTAATTTGGTACCTGGGGGGTCTCCTTAGTCTGCCTGTAAAGTGGTGCATGTGTAACATGTAAAGAAACTGACATATATAAAGAAACAAAAAATTACATTTAAATTGATTTTCCCAGCAAGCTTTATTTATTTTGTAAACAACGGCTTGGGGAGCCAGTCTGTATGATGAGGCCACATTTTAGTGCATGTGCTTTGCTGCAGACAGATGAATGAAAAAAAAAAAAAAACATTTCCGGCAATACAAAAATGTGAAAAAAACAGCATGGGGGCTCCCCCCAATCCATACCAGGCCCTGAGCCCCCCCAGTTGTGTGACAATAGCGAATTAATATTCGCAATTGTCTTCCTGATTCTCCACCTGGCCAATCAGACCCGATTGGCCCGAAAGGAGAAGCAACCGTATTGGCCACTGAGGAGAAAGCTGCCGAGGAGGAGGCGACATAGGGGAAGCTGCCATAAAGCTGCCGAGGAGAAGGAGACGCAGGAAGGAGCCGAATCTGCCCACAATCTAGATGGGTTAAGTGCAGGGCTCGTGGGCGGATGAGCGACCGAAGGGGGGGATTGACTGATCGACTGACCAAACGAATGGTGGGGGTGGGGGTTGTTTGCCGCCCTCCCCCCTCAAAAAAAAAAATGGAGCACCAGCTGCCACTGTTGCTAGCTGATTGCAGTTGGGAATAGATCACTATTGCAAGTGATCAGTTCCTGCAGCACTGAAATGGTGGGCTGGATCAGGTCTCCTCTGGCTTGATCCAGAACTCCTATAAGTAAAAAAAAATAAAACAATTAAAAAGAGAATAAAATAAATGTCGTGAGTGTGTATTATTGTATACAGCAGCACTTTATTATTTTAAATATAATATATATTATTATTAGGTTATTTTTGAAGAACCTGGAAATACCCCTTATAGTAAGTTTTGGTGGGCAGTATAATTGCCCTTCTAAGAAAACAATATAAAGTTTCATAGTATTATTTTTTTGTAGCATACACAAATATAGCACACAGACCAGATTGGTCCAGCAGTATGGCCCTAGGTTCCATTCCTTGCTAGACATACAGCAGCCAGGCACACAACAATAGCAACTACTGATCGCCCAGAGAATGAAAAGGGGGCACAATATGGGCCCACTTGGGTGAGAGTGTGGCCATCCCACCCCTGGTGTATTTAGTCAGTGAAGCTAAATAGGAAGGATACTGCCCCTTTAAGGATAAGGAAAGCAGATTGCTGGCAGGATCCAATAAGAATTCAGGGAAGGTTCTGGAATACTGAAGAGGCTATATAAGGGGGTTATGCATAGGAATTCCCCCTCTTCCGGGAAACCAGCTGAGAAGACAGAAGCCCTGAGAAAATGGAGTCCCTTATTAGGCAGCTCTTAGAGAAAGCAGGCGGTGAAGGAGGAGAGGTGTTGCTTCGCCGCTGCCTGGAGTTCATGAACAGTAATGAGGAGCAGCCGGGCAGTAGTGGAGCAGCTGTTTTAGTCATGGAAAAAAGGAGGGAGCAGCTCAGGAGTCCGAGGCTGAGAGGAGCAGCGCTGGCACAGCATGAAAGAGCCAGGAGAAGAGCGCCACCGGAGCGGAGCCGACAGGATGCGGGAACAGCCGAAGAGAATAGAGAGCGGAGCGCAGCCGAAGCACAGGTCGGAGGTGTCGCAAACCGCAGCCGCCGTGCTGTGAAGAAGAGGTCTCCCCACTAGGTTTCCATTTGAATCTAACGGTTAAGGAAAAAATATGGAAAGGGGCATTTATAGATATACTGTCACTTTTACCTTTACATAAAGCATTTATGGGTAGGAATGACAGAAAGGGTGATGAGGAGGATAGGCGTAGACCTATACCACGGTCTTTTTATAATTGGCTTCAGGCTTTTTGCATATATGCTCGAGTACTGGCTGAAAAACACCCAGGGATGTGTGGGGGTCTTTTTCAGCATGTGGACCACATTCTTGAGGCATATAAGAATTTTGGTGGGCTGGGGTGCTTCTATTATGACGAATCTTTTAGACAAAAATTGTCCATTCACCCTACGCTAAGCTGGGGAATGAAAGATGTAGGACTGTGGCTTAATCTGATATTGCCACAGAAGCAGTTAGCAGTAAAGCCGCCCACAGTTAATGCTCCACATGCAACGTTTAGAAAAGGCTGCTGTTTTGCCTTTAATGAAGGTCAATGCCGTTGGAATACATCATGCAAATATAGGCATGAATGCGCTGTGTGTGCAGGAGCGCATCCGGCGGCGAAATGTTTTAAGAAACAAGGGACTGTGGGAACCAGCCAAGCGCAAAAAGATATTTTTTCCAAAAGCCTGCACGCCTGTGAGGCTGGAAAGAATGCGCCCGTGGTTGGGCATTTACCCAGACAGGGAGAAGGCGTGTTTTCTTCTTGAAGGTTTTGCAGGTTTCCCATTACCTGTCTTCTCGGGAGAGGGGTGTAAAGTGGTTGGGAATCTAAAGTCTGTGGAATTATTTCCTCACATAGTGAGAGATAAGTTGTTAAAGGAGTTGGCGGAAGGTAGGTTTGAAGGACCATTTGCGGATCCGCCCTTTTCAAAATTTTTGGATCTCCCCTTTGGGTGTCGAATGAGTTCTGTATTATCCATCATTTATCCTTCCCAAAGGGTAGTTTGTTGAATGATGAGATAGATGGGGATTTGTGCTCGGTCTCCTATGCAACTTTTGAAGATGCATTAAGTAAGATCCGATCATGTGGCGAGGGGGCATTGTTAGCCAAAGCCGATGTGAAGTCGGCTTTCAGGTTACTGCCTATTTCCCCAGCAGCGTTTAATTCGCTAGGTTTTTATTTTGATGTTTTTTTCTTTTTCGACAAGTCTCTTCCTATGGGATGCTCTTTGTCCTGTTCATATTTTGAGGCGTTTGCCACTTTTTTACAGTGGGTGCTTTGTTTACAAAATGGTTCAGATAGTGTAATTCACTATCTGGATGATTTCTTGTTTATAGGTCCACATGATTCTTCGCTATGCCTTGACTTGTTGAATAACTTTATGGCCATGTCTCAGTATTTCGGTGTCCCGCTAGCGGCAGAAAAGACGTGTTTGCCTGCTATGGCATTAGAATTTTTAGGGATTCAAATAGGCACTTGTGCCATGGAGTTTCGGCTGACAGACGCAAAGCTTTCTAAGTTGAGGTTGTTGTTGTCTCTGGTAATTAAAAAGAAGAAAATTCGGGTAAAAGAGATGCAGTCTCTTTTAGGTTCCTTGGCCTTTGCATGTCGGATTATGCCGGTTGGCAGAATTTTTTCTCGGCGGCTTTATTTGTCTACCGCTGGGAAAAAATCGCCTTTTGCCCATATTAGAATCACCAGTTCTCTTAAGGAGGACCTTTTGGTTTGGAACAAATTTCTTGTCAGCTACAATGGGAGGTCCCTTTTCCAGTCTGAATTTATTTCTGCGCTGGATTTTCATTTTTTCACCGATGCGGCGGGATCAAAAGGCTTTGGTGCGGTTTGGCAGTCGCATTGGTGCTGCGCACCATGGCCAGAATCATGGGTCTAGAGTCAGGCTACAAAAAATGTAGTTTTGTTGGAGTAATTCCCTATCTTGGTGGCGTTAGTTATCTGGGGGCCACAGTTTGCGAATAGAAGAATTATGGTGGAAACGGATAACAAGGGTGTGTTGTACGCAGTAAATTGCTTGTCGTCTAGCTCGTTTTGAGTCATCAAGGTGTTAAGACAGATCATTTTGTTATGTTTGCAATTTAACATTTGGCTTAAGGCCAAATATACACCGGGGATTTTGAATAATATTGCTGACTCGTTATCTCGGTTTCAGATGGACCGTTTTCGGCGGTTGTTACCAGAGGCGGACGAGTTTGGCATTCCATGCCCGGAACAACTGTGGGCAGTGATCTAACGGTGGCGGATGCAATTAAAGGTTCTGTCGCTCCAAAAACATGGTATAGTTACATGGCAGCCTGGAGAAGTTGGGTGTCATTTTCCGAGAGTAAAGGTTTTAGTTATAATACCCCTTCTGAGACCACAATTTTGGCTTTCTTAGCGTCTTTAATGCAGCAGCAGTTTTCCAGTCATTATGTTATGAAAACTCTTGCTGGCATTTCCTTTTTCTTTAAGTTACGGGGGTTGCTGCCTTGTTCTGGTTATTTCTCAGTTAAACAGGCTCTGAAGGAAAATAAGAGAAGATCGTTAATCCCTGATAGTAGAAGACCGATATCGGTGGAGTTACTTGGGGGTCTGTGTGAAGCAACTAAGCGAGTGTGCTTCTCAGAGTACGAAGCCTTGCTTTTCAATACAGCCTTTTCTTTTGCATTTTTCGGTGCTTTTCGTATTTCGGAACTGGTTCCTGCAAATAAGAAGGTATTGTTGGGCATTTTGTATGAACAGGTGGTAATTGACCAATTTGGAGTGCATATTTGGTTGCAGCGTTCAAAAATGGATCAGGCCGGCAGAGGCTGTTTGGTCAATCTACAGGCTCAAGAAAACGGGCTAGTTTGCCCAGTGGCTTTAGTTCAGCGATTCCTGGGAGTTAGGCCTCCAGTTGGGGGGCTATTCTTTCTTCATGCCAATTCAGAGCCCCTTACTAAATATCAATTTGATTCAGTACTCTGAAAATGTTTAAATCATCTGGGTTTACAGAATTTTAGATTCTCCTCTCACTCCTTTAGGATAGGCGCAGCATCAGAGGCAGCCCGTAAGGGGTTATCAGAAACGGCCATTAAGGAGATGGGGAGGTGGAAGTCTAAATGTTTTAAATTATATGTTAGACCTAACCTGTTCATTTAATCCCTAGGTATGCAGCACACGGTATGGATCATAGGACACTCGTTTATATACTGGGCACGTAAGAGAGCAGAGCACCGCTGTTACTCAGCTAATTTGTCCTTACAGCCTGAGCAGTTTAAGTTATTTTGGAAAGGAATAAGAGGCCTGCAGTGGTATCAATTATTTTTTCATTTATCCAGATTGTACCAAGTTTGGCCCCCTCCTTCTATTTTGTTAATACACTTGGGTGGAAATGATTTAAGGAATGTTAGAACACTGGACTTGCTGGCCATGATCAAGCGAGACCTCCATCATTTTCATTTGTCTTCTGAGGGTACTACTATAATATTTTCGGAAGTGGTTCCTCGTCTCTCCTGGTTGTCCTCTGATCAGAGGAAGGCTATGGAGAAGATGAAGAAGAGGCTAAATAGGGCAATGGAGAAGTTCATGCCCTCGATAGGAGGCTTGTCTTATCGACACATAGATCTTGAAGGTGGCATTCCGGGCTTGTACAGGCAGGATGGTGTTCACCTTTCGGATGTGGGTCTCGATATTTTTAATACAGGCTTGCAGTGTGGCATTGAGATGGCCGCGGCGGTTGGGGTGGGCCGGACTTGATACTCAAGTCCGGCTGGTGGGGACTGGTTATTGATATTATATTGTGGATGGCTGCTCGAGTTCTGATAACTGAGCAGATAATAGTAAAATAATATTGGTTGATCAATGATGTTATTGTTTGTTAATAAAAGAGTAATAAATATTTATGTGTTTAAACCAATAAAGGTGCCGCGGCCATATTTTTGCCATAATTCAATGTTTGGTGTTGTTTATTATGATGGTTTAATGGGTTTAGATTGTAGTTGGGTGGTGTGGCCTACAGTCTCATGAAAAGGGGGCACAATATGGGCCCACTTGGGTGAGAGTGTGGCCATCCCACCCCTGGTGTATTTAGTTAGTGAAGCTAAATAGGAAGGATACTGCCCCTTTAAGGATAAGGAAAGCAGATTGCTGGCAGGATCCAAAAGGAAATCAGGGAAGGTTCTGGAATACTGAAGAGGCTATATAAGGGGGTTATGCATAGGAATTCCCCCTCTTCCGGGAAACCAGCTGAGAAGACAGGAGCACCCTCCCGCCCGCCCTTGTTGCGAGCACTTTTATGTGGTAGGGTCACCCTGGAGGTCAGGGGGGACTGGTTATTGATATTATATTGTGGATGGCTGCTCGAGTTCTGATAACTGAGCAGATAATAATAAAATAATATTGGTTGATCAATGATGTTATTGTTTGTTAATAAAAGAGTAATAAATATTTATGTGTTTAAACCAATAAAGGTGCCGCGGCCATATTTTTGCCATAATTCAATGTTTGGTGTTGTTTATTATGATGGTTTAATGGGTTTAGATTGTAGTTGGGTGGTGTGGCCTACAGTCTCAGCTAGGAAAAGTTTTTAGGTCTAGAAGGCTGTTACTCATTGTTTCCTGATCTCAGTACAGCCATGTGCAAGGTCAGTCAGTTTCGGAACTTCAGTTGCCTGTGTTCTGGATCCTTAGGAAGCTTTCTGAAAATACTCCAGGTGCGTAGAACAGAAGTCCCCAGCCAAGCACTAGTTGGGGGCCCCATAAAAGGTGCTGGCTGTTCCAGGCAGATCTTCCAGGGATGCCACAGCTCTCAGGCTGGGCCATTGGCTGAGAGCGCTGATCAGGAGCTGATCAGCAGACTTTTTTTGGGTCATGGCCAGCTTCCGTCGAACCGGCTGCAGTACACACAGGCAGAATGTCGGTCAGTTTCTATTGAACCTGGTAGATTCCGCCTGACATTCATCCCATGGGTACGGGGCTTTAGGCAGTTTCCTATATTCCAAACCCTGTCATACTGTCACATCCACACATGTTCATGACAAAAAGAATAGCACAGCTCCTGTGCCGCTTATTATATTTTGGCATTTTTAGCAGCTGGTTAAGTGCTCAGTTGCTCATCTGTAGCTTTCATACCTTTTAACACTGTAACAAGTTTTGTAGAGGCTTCAGTGGGACTTTCTAACCACACTGTATAAGAAAAATGTGTTTTGCCTTTTCCTTAAACATACATTTATTGGAAAAATGCAATTCTCAAAATTAAGTATTATATTTCTTCTCATATATCACATAAATTGTAGTTCATTGCAAACAAAGTGTATATGTCATTGCAGATGTTAGGGACAAAAAACATGTCTGTGCACCTTCATTTAAATAATAAAAGTGCTGCGCAGATAAATTGTCCGTTCAATAATAAAAATAATAAAAATAAGATGGAAGATGAGATGAGATCCCCAGTGAATAGTCAAAACGCCTAGGATAGGATCAGAGGTGACTGAAAATCCCTTCACCATATATGGATGGCCCCTCACCTGCAATCTTCGACCTGAAACAGGTCACACAGCATGTAAACCAAACAGGTAAGCTGAAAACCGGGCGATATTAACTTCACATATGCTGCTCTCACTCCTATAAGGATAAAGCTATATAGAGTAGTTCATCATAGTGACCAAGAATACGAACAATCTTCATGAGGTAGTTAAAGACGCTAAGAGCTTATCCACAGCCTGAACATCTTGAGGGATGGAAGGCAAAAAATCACAATCGACTTGCAAAGTCCAGAACTGCTATTGCAGTTAAACAGTCCTTAGTTTCTGTTGCAGGTGCATTCCCCTAGCAAGAGGCTTCCAGGCAGGACACTGCTATTTACTGTTGCTGCACACCAAAAAACACCATCCACCATCCACATTCTCCTCTACACTCCATGGTGGAGGAGTGTAGAGGAGAATGTGGATGGTGGATGGTGTTTTTTGGTGTGCAGCAACAGTGAATAGCAGTGTCCTGCCTGGAAGCCTCTTGCTAGGGGAATGCACCTACAACAGAAACTAAGGACTGTTTAACTGCAATAGCAGTTCTGGACTTTGCAAGTCGATTGTGATTTTTTGCCTTCCATCCCTCAAGATGTTCAGGCTGTGGATAAGCTCTTAGCGTCTTTAACTACCTCATGAAGATTGTTCGTATTCTTGGTCACTATGATGAACTACTCTATATAGCTTTATCCTTATAGGAGTGAGAGCAGCATATGTGAAGTTAATATCGCCCGGTTTTCAGCTTACCTGTTTGGTTTACATGCTGTGTGACCTGTTTCAGGTTGAAGATTGCAGGTGAGGGGCCATCCATATATGGTGAAGGGATTTTCAGTCACCTCTGATCCTATCCTAGGCGTTTTGACTATTCACTGGGGATCTCATCTCATCTTCCATCTTATTTTTATTATTTTTATTATTGAACGGACAATTTATCTGCGCAGCACTTTTATTATTTATATGATCTTTGAGGTTTTTGTTGAATTGGCCTTCGTGCTTGCTTGCATTTATTTTTATTGTCCTTGTGTCAGCGCTGAGTTATTTCTATATTTCTTTATATGTGCACCTTCATTGGAACATTTTCCCTTTGATGCAACAAGAAGATGTCTCTGCACTTACATTAAACAAATAGATGTGTATTCTAGGAGTCTTGGACCTCGTGAGTAGACAACAGGTAGTTCCATTTCTGAATTTTTTGGAGGAACCTCTTTGTCAGCAGTGGTATCTCATGGAATCCCAGAAATGTTTCAGAAGGATGAGCACACCACACTGATTTGTTCATTCCAGTATGAGTTATTTTATTAGATATAATGAAAAAAATACAAATCTAATGTGTTTTGAGGACCCACAAGCCCCCCTTCACCAGAGTTTGTGTGCTGACTATGATAAGAAATCTGTACTGGACTTGTGCAAATATGATGGATAAGATAGCTATTGGGCTTCAGTATTATATGTTCTCTTGACACTGGTGAAGTTCAGATTCCTGTACACCATGTTGGAACATTTAGCCCTTTGATGCAACAAGAATATCAACCATTAAAGTGGTTAAACCCACATAAAAAAAACTATTAACAAATGCTGTATTACATGCTGTTCATAGTTACCCAGTCACTATGAGATTCGCTTTCTGTATTCTGCAAAAAACCTGGTTGATCCTGCTGCTCTCTACCTCCACCTTGTGTTCATGTCCCCAATTCAGGTAGAGATTTTGCAGCTGTGGTGGCAACTCTGCACATGCTCAGTTTTCAGTGAGTTTCTATGCTGAGCATTTCCTCCCTATCACATCTGAGCAGCCCACGTGACTATAGAGTCACATGTGGGCGTATACAGAGTGGTAAATGAGAGCCCACTCCCTCCCTCCTCCCCCATGCTCACTAACCAGCTAAACACTATGGGGGCGGGATATTACATGTAGATTGATGGAGGCTTCACCTCCCTGTTATTCTAAAACACAGGCTGGAGGTGCGTGACACAGCTTGTGACTGACAGAAATACACCCACACCATGTTATTGCCACAAAATAATAAAGATTTGATTTCAAATATATATTTGTATGACAATTTATTTATTTTAACTCCATAGTCCAAAGGCTGTTTGTTTTTTATTTTGAACATGTGACCAGCAGCAGAGGACTAGACGTTCCTCCTGCTTATGTTTCCCTGCAGACAGACTGGGAGAGAGCCGGGTCATGTGACAGCTGTAAATTGATTAGGAAAAAAGGTACTTAGATGTGTTTTTTTTATTAAAATAATTACAGTGCCATCATCCATGTACAGAAATAGAAGGGACAATGTAAATTAAACAGTGTGTGTTTAGTATTACTAAGAAAAGTAAGAATTAACTGTCTGAGATAGTTTTTCTTATTTTTTTTTTCATGCTTCTATGAACACAGAAGAATGTGGAGCACCTTTTTTTTCCAACATCTGCTGGAACTGGCTTGATGTCCTGTAGCACGATTGGTAATCCAGGAGTGTATCTTTCATCTCCTAGGCTTAATTCCGGACCTCGACTGTCACCTACATCCAGCGGTTCCAGAGCTGAAGGTGGCCGGGACCCCTAGGAGCCATTGTGCCAGTGCCAATTTAAACAGCACATGGAACTCAAGCAGTTGAGGGCTTGTGCACACGAGGATTCAACTTTGTGAAGGAAGTCGGAGCAGTATGCATGCACTAATTTTCCCCATGGGGAAAAAAATGACAACCCTAAGGTTACCTCAGAAATCGTTAGGGGTTCCTTGAGCTGTGGCTGATTGATATGCCATTTGATGGTGCTTGAATATTTCCGGGGCCAACACCACTTGGCTAAGCCAGCTGCATTGCACCAGTGATCTTTTTATGTATGTGTAAGGGTGGCATTCTTCCCACTGGCCACCAATGGAAGGGGCATTTTTCCTACTAATGCCCAGATAACTGGATTAAGCAGGGGTTCTTCGAGACCTGACAAATTATTTCAAGTGGTCCTCTGGGTTAAAAAGATTACAGCATCTGTAATAAAGATAACCTTGGAAAAGTCCACTTTCTGTATAATCACTACACAAAATCATTCATCTTGCAGGCAGCTGCCAAAAAAACTATTTTAATCTTGCATGCCAAAATAAAAATTGGATCCGAGGATAGAGGACAAAATGTTGTGCAAAGCTTGACATTTCCTGTAAATGACAAGATGACCTCCACCTCCCGACTTCCCTTTTTGGTCAATGACAACACTGATTACATTAAAGGATCATTAGGGAGGGACAGAACCAAGTGTGACTTTTACATGACAAGCCAAGGTTTGCATATGATTTCAGCTTCCTATAATCTTTAGATCTAGATGTGATCGTTTTGACGTGTTATGTTCTTTGAAAATTGTTAGATAACACCAGGCCCAGACTGGGACAAAAATAGGCCTGGGCATTTTAGACTGAAGCCCACTCTAAAATGCCAGGAGGGCGAAGTTAAAAAAGAAGAATCCTTGGCTGGAAGGGATGGATGGGGGGGGAGGGAACACGCACACCTCCACATTAGTACACCAACCCCCCTGCATTTACACGCACACAAACACGCTCGTATCCACATAAATACCATTGTTCTTTATGGGGAGGTAGATGTAAATGGACATGTGACCGTTTACACCCGTTGGCATCCGAACTGTGTGGCAGATTGGATCTGATGACAGTCAGATGTAAACAGACAGGCGGTTCGTATACATCCGACTGCCCCATAGAGAGCATTGGGCTGTACGCGTGTCCGCTTTGCACAAGCGGAGTAGACACGGACCTGTCTTCAGTTGTCAGCTGTGATCAGTGTACAAAACCCCCCTCTGCTGAGCAGACAGAACTGCTTGGTGGAGTCCACCAATGTGAAAGGACCCCAAAATAAGGAAAAAGCTGAACGTTTGTTCTATCGCAAAACCCTCAGAATCAATGAACATTTTGTCTGTGATCACCTCCCCCCCATTCCATCACACCTTCCTACCACAAAGCCAGCCATGGAAACAGAAATTTATAGCGTGAATCTAGCCTTAAAGGGAACCCATTTACTGGTGCAATCTTCATAATGTATTATACCTGTGATAGTGGGCAGCAGCTGCAGCATTAGCCATTCATGTGCTGGGTGTACACACAGTCTGACAAAGAAATATTATGAAGATTGCACCAGTTAATGGATCCCCTTTTCCTCCAAACCTTCTGTTTCCATAGCTGGCCTTGTGATGTGAAGGTGTAACGGGGGTGGGGGGGTGGATAACAGACAAAATGATCATGATTGATCTGATCTGAGGGTTTCATATACCCGGCTTCACAGAATCTGCACCCCTCATGGGGACTGGGGACTTTTACTATTGTGGACTCCACAATACTCCATAGTATACTGTGAGATCATGATGGCATGGGATGGGAAGGTCAGGTGTTTGCACCAAGAGACGGGAACTGGCACTCTGGGGTTGATTTACTAAAACTAGAGACTGTAAAATCTGAGACAGCTGTGCATGGTAGCCAATCAGCTTCTAACTTCAGCTTGTTCAATTAAGCTTTGACAAAAAAAACCTGGAAGCTGATTGGTGCAGAGCTGCACCAGATTTTGCACTCTCCAGTTGTAGTAAATCAACCCCTCTGTGTGTAAGATGCTTCCTGCTAATGGTAACCTGTGTCAGAGGGACTCCCAGGGATTGCCCAAGGACTTACCGCTGCCAATAGGCACATGGACACAGATTAAAAGACAGCCGTGAGAAGGACTAAGAGCTAGGTACCACTGTATAGCTTTCCAGCGCTGGACTGTTAGATGCCGCCCCCACCCTGAACAAACGTGATGATCGGTCCTGTATCCCTCTTTGGGACAGGGTCCATGGGGATCTCTGCAGCTCGGTAACTCTGAAGTCCAACTCCAGACAGTACATGGTTGCCTGTATGGAGGTGGCAGGCATCGAGCCGCCAACTCCAGCAGAGTGCAGACCGCTGGTTGTGGGGGCTGCAACCACAAATCATGGGGCTGCCTACTGCCAGCCAAGTCCAGATGAAGACAAAAGAAAAAATGTTGCCACTCCAGACAATAGCTCCTTGAAACACACGCCCTAACAGGGCACACAGGTGCAGGCTCTGCAATAGATCAAGAAGCAAAAAGGAGTCCTGGACGGCCACACACCGATACAACACCTTTATTGGTAATTTAAAATCCAACAGTCAGTCCATATGGTGTAGAGGCAATGATAGATAGCTAACACGTTTCACACCATATGTTGGTGCTTAATCATAGCTATCATAGCTAACACAGCACACACCATTGCACATGTATCGTGTGAACAAGGCTCATAGAAAACAATGGCTATGATCTATGCTGATCACCATAGCTCAAAGGACATAGTGAGGGCAAGCCCTTACAGATCGATTAGATTCCTTAGAGGCAGTGCCTCTGTTGTCCAATCAATATCTGGGAGGTTGTGAGGGGACCACTAATCCGAAGTCCCAATTTGGAGGAGCAGGGAGCAGCCAGCACAAATAAGTCTCGGAAGAGTCAAATGCTCATGACATATGGAAAAATTCCCTCATGGGGTTTTTTAGCAGCCAAGAAATTATTCAAGGATCATTTAGTTAAAAATTCTTCTTCGATTAAAGATAAATTAGTTCAGAGAGAATATAAGGTTAAATCCATTTAAAAAAAACACTGTCCTTCTACATATGGTTCCTTGCCCTGTGGACATTGTTCACACTGTTACCTCATTAGGAGAGGAAAGTCTTTCCTACTTCCCAATGGCGAAATGTTTGATCCCAAGCACTTTGCCAACTGCCAAAAATCTGGGGTCATTTACATAATGTCTTGCGAATGCGGGGCATACTATATAGGCAAGACAAAACAACAATTTTGGCGTTGAATCTCTCAACATATATACAGCGTGGAAATTGGAAACAGACATCTACCACTGGGTAGGCATGTAGTCTTACACCATCATTACCAAATGCCAAAAGTTACCTTTGTTGCTCTCGACAGAATACATATTTCTGATCGAGGTGGAGACTGGAATAAAGTGTTGCTTCAAAATGAGCAACGCTGGATTTTTAAATTACAGGCCACCACTTTTCCTGGCCTAAATGAGTCCATAACATTTGCCCCTTTCCTAAAAGGATTTGTGTCTTGCAAAACTAATTAAATGCGATAACGTATTTTTCATTCCATGGAAAAACTTTTTTGATTTATTTCAGTTATTATTTTATGGGAAGACGGAAAGAAATAAAAAATTCAGCCTGGTTTTGGGTTCTCCTTGAAATAAATTTAATGAATGTAAAAATATGCTTTAAATACAGAGCATTAAGTAACACATTTTTCTCTGTATTTATTTTGCAATTATGTACTGTTTAAAATATGAAATATTGAATTATATATTTATTTCTATGCATTTTTAAATTATGTATTCTCTTTTTTGCAGTTCTTGTTAGCATCCCAATTCAGTAAAAAAGAATTTTTAACTAAATGATCCTTGAATAATTTCTTGGCTGCTAAAAAACCCCATGAGGGAATTTTTCCATTATACAAATGTTTTGGAGTGTGCAGCACCATTCTCTCACCTATGTGTGTTTTTCTATTCTAAATGCATTTTGATCACTGAATTCAGGAAACACTTTTAACAGTATAATAAACAAATAGGGTTGCAGGTATGCACTTATTCAACCTGACTGACCATTGTGGTGAGTAACTAATAAACTTTGATCCGGGGACAGAGTCTCTTTAAACATTGCATATATTGATAATTATAAGGAAGTCCAAAGTCAGTAGCTCTGATGATTGCTCTGTACAAATGAATAACCAAGCAAGATAAGACCTTTTTTTTACAGGAACTGATGCACCCTCTGATGCAACAATGTTTTGTTGTGACTTTACCATATTTATGGATAATAATGCACAATGCCAAACACATTCAAGAGTGATTTCATAAATAGCAGAATTAAGTCCATGTTAGAACTAGAGGCTTTTCTTTTTTTAAATGAAAAAGATAGCAGGCTGTAAGGCACTTCACATATCATGACTCCATTATCAGAAGTCAACAGGATATCCTAGGGAAATGCAAGAGTCAAATTTCACTAAAGCCATGAACAGTGGTCAGGACCATGTTTTGTAAGTAGTCACAAAACAACATAAAATGCAAAGACATAAAAAAGGGAAAAGATAAACAGGGCAATAAAAGGTTTCTAATAAAAGGTTATTAGAAAGTGTAAGTGTACTAAAAGTGTAAGTGTGTGGCCAGCTTTACTCTTTTACTCTGTTTTTTACATCACTGGTGTACAGATTATCCCCGGAAATGTAATTTCATGCTAGTGTGATTGGACTACTGATTTTCTTAGACATCTGTGCTAAGATTTGAGCTACAATTTTATACTTTCGATGCATGAGAATTTTCATTTTTGGCAAGATAGTCCCTTACTAGGCAAAGACAGACTAGAAGCAGTTGAAAAACAGCGGTGAGAGCGTCAGCGGTAAAGCGCCGCTAGTTCTAGCGGTGCTTTACAGTCATTTTAGCGGCGCTTTTTGGCTGCTAGCAGGGAGCTTTTAACCTCCGCTAGCGGCCGAAGAAGGGGTTATTAGTGCCCACAAAGCGCTGCTGCTGAAGCGCTTTGCAGGCGCTTCGGCAGAGCTGCCCAATGGTTTCAATAGGCAGGGCATTTTAGGAGCGGTGTATACACCGCTCCTAAACCGCCCCAAAGATGCTGCTTGCAGAACTTTTTTTAATGTCCCGCAAGCGCACCGCTCCAGTGTGAAAGCACTCGGGCACCTGCATTGGCCGGTGCCAGATGGCATAATTCCTGCTAATGCATAGCGGTCGGTCATCCCGGCACACAGGGAGCATGCTGGCAATGAAAGCTGAGCTGTGCATGTGCAGTTCAGCTTACATGCTGGAGATTGTTGCCAGCAGGCAGGTAGGTGTATTTTAATGCAGAAGACACATTGCATGTCTATTTTGCAATAAGGAACTTGCCTGCTTGTGGTTTGTGACAGCTTGAACTTTAGTTTCGCTTTACGAAGAAGGTTATTTGGTTTGAAAAATGATGAATGTCTCTGCTGTGCATTGTTATTCAGTTTGATGCCCAATAGAATAATGAAAATGCATGTAAATGCGCTATAATGCATGAAAATCCACTAAAACATAGAAACAATCTGGGAAAAGCAAGGCAAGACAACTTTTCCTTTAACAGCGTCTACTGCTGCCAGATATTCAGTTTGTAAAAAGCACAGCGTGCGGTGAACAAAAAATCCAGTCTCTCCCTTCAAGACCTTGTTATTTCTCCACTGGGTGTTGCCATCTTGTTTCTTTCAATGCATAGAGAAGCTGAAGCCAAACTGAAAGCCCGCATTTGAAATCTCTGCCCTTTTGTGATACTCATGTGTTACTATTATCTGCATTTGTCAGCATCCAGGGGGTGTGCTACAGATAGTTTAGCCATTGACTTTTGAAAAAAGTCAACACTTACATAACAGTAACAGCTCTGTTTAGTCCGCTTGGGTTGTATTTTTTGGGAAAGACAAATGCATTGGTGATGGAGCAGATCTTTTTTTTTTTTTTTGCTGAAAAATTAGTAATACAATATAATATAATTTTTATCACTGTGTAAAGAAAAACTGACTGGAATATAACTCAATACGCCATAATATAACTCTAACATAGGTTAAAATCTAGGCTTAGTCTGAAGTAATACTTGTCAGATTAAAATCTGCTGTACATAAATCACTCCTAAAAAATATACAATAAAGATTTTGTCCCTCCAAATGACCAATAGGGTCCGATCACACCAGTCGGTGTATTATACAACACAGTGATTGATATGTGGTGCAGTCCAGGCCGACCAGTGCAGTGTTGATTCCCTGATCTCGGCACCCTTTAATTGTTTTTTAAAGATATAGTAACTTTTCATAAAGTTTGTCTGGCATGCAATGATCCACGCTATGCTGTAAAAAAGTACTGTATGCTCATTGTGGTGGGGGTGCGGGGGGACTGCGCTGGAATAGCAGCCCAATGCAGTCCCACCACACCTTGTGTAAATGGACCCTAAGCAAAATTGTCCCTATTCTCTTATACTATGCCTTAGTATGTTCACAAATAAGCCTGACTTGGACATTGGAGCTATGACAGGAGACATTCTTCATTTTTAATAAAGGACTTTGTCAAAACCTGTTTACTGTTTTTATTTATTTTTGACACTTTTTTGGTGAATGGGTAGGGGTACCCATACTCATTCATACGGGGGGGGGGGGGGGCGGTATCTGGAGGCCCATACCCCATGTCGCTTCGCCTTTTGGCCACCAGGGGCATGCATGCGTGCCCGCAGCGCATAAGGTGAGGAGACGGAAGGTAATGTCGTTTCGCCCAGCCATGCCATTCTGCCGCAGTAAAACTGCTGCAGCTGGGCGACAAGCGGTTAAATAGATTTACCCACAAGATCAATCTTAATTTTTAGCTTGAGGATTGTCATGTTATTGTCAATGTTAGACTTTTTGCCCTAATTTTCACCTGGTGATCCAACCAGTAACCCATTTTCTGTCTACAGCTGGCCATAGATGCAAGATGAATGGAGGAATCACCCCGCCGGGACATTGTATTCTGCCAATGGGACGCTCCGCTTTCAAAATACAATGATGAGCCACTGTAGCTGATTGGCTGCAGTTACGGATTGAGAAAAGTTTTCCAACATTCTCATTCAACAGAAATCAATCTAACAATTGACTTCTGTCGAGCTTGGACAGCCACACATGGATGGAAATTCGGCAGGTCCCTGTGGAAGGCTGCTGAAATTTCATCCACCTATGGCCTCTTTAGGCCTCTTTGCACACCGAAGCTTGCAAAAGCTCAGTACAACATTTTTTTTTACTGATCTAAAATGCACACAGGCATTTTAATCGGTAGAATTTTTTTTTAAAAAATCTGAGTTCACAGTCAGTATTTTGCACCAATATGTGGCCGCAAATACGCCTAACATAAACACCAGAAAATGTGTCAAAAATCCGAAAGCTGAAACCTCAGTACTGTGTGCAAGAGACCTTAGCATGTCTATATTCTGGATGGTGAAGCAACATAGACATTTAGTACAGCAGCATTGTCAATATGGGGATAGGGTTGCGTTAGATGCATCAGATTTAGGTAGACCTGATTTACTGGAGAAATGAATAGGTGAAAATAAATAAAAAATAGCCTAAAAAATAAAACTATGTCTGATCATTCAAATTACCGTAATCTCTATTTTTCTGAGTAAAATCCCTGTTATAAGACTCTAGATCTAAAGCCGGCCATAGATTGTTTGAATCTCAGCCAGTTCAGCAGGGACCAACCGAGATTCGATCCATGTATGGGCAGGCTAATTGTACCCAAGTCAATCTATCAATCAACTTGGGTACAACATGTCAGATATTTACATGCGATTATTGCCAGTGGCTATAGCCGCTAGCGGGAATTCCCCATCAACACTGACTGGGAATTGCGCAATTTTCTCATTGCACCATCTATGGCCTGCCTAACTCTTAACATCGACCCATCGCTCTAAGGATGACTTATACCTTTTTTTTAATATTTAGTTTACTGTACATTGCACCAAAGTTATTAATAAACCTTCTGTTTATTACATATTTTAATAACAGAAGCCCCTGCCTTTGTCATAGCCACAGTCATGCATGTAGGCAGATGCAGCCTGTATTCTCCTCTGCAGGTGATGCTTAACCGCATGCATGAGGAGAAGGTAGTTGTGAGGAACTTGGTTCCTCTATGATTTCCTGCAGTCACAGGGAGACAACTATCCAATTGGATGCTGATACCCAGGTGACTTTGGCCGCCATCTTGTGTGAGGGCAGAGCCTATTTAGGGCTCCCTGCTTTGGTGCGCATTGTGCGAGTAGTTCAGACCGCTGTTTCACCGCAGGTTGTAAGTGGATCCGGACGGGTGTGCCTTCCCGCCGGACCTGTTTGCTGAACTTTTCTACAATATATTGCCTTAACCTAGCTTGGACACTGCACCTGGCTCACATACATAACCTCAAAAATTAACATGAAGTGATCAGAAAATACCATATATTATGGAAAATGGCAATTTATGTTCAGGAAAAATATTATGGCAAGTGGCAGGCTATGGGCAGCTATGACCAGTGAACTACAAATAGCCATGTCATCATCCCTTCTAAACCTGCCTATTCCTAACGGATCAGATGAATAGATGACAACCCATTCTGGTGTTGTCTGATGTGGCATTAGGATCTTGTTACTCTGCACTTGAGGTTTTCGGCAGTCCATGGAGGAAAAATTCTGTCTTGAGAATAAAGAGAGAGAAAGCTACTCTATATATACACATTTATATCTCTCTCCTGAAAACAACTGCTACTCCATTCATAATTGGTGTCACCACCTGATATTTTTTTGATCAAACTGAAAACAAGGCAGCTCTATCCATGAGATAATGATCGTAAGCCCTGCACTATAACTCAAGACAGGATATCTTTCCCATATATACCACAACATCCTCTTATTGTCATCTTGGATGGATCCCCTTATAATATCCTCTGACCAATACTTCGAATGGATCTCCCTTTAATCTTAGAAAGCATGGACTGCCTATACTTTGTTGCCCTTTGCATCCTCCCAGCATTACCCATCTGGTCCCCTGTGAGCCACAGGTGAACCCTTGCTACTTATTTGTCATGGACAGCCAAGAGACAGCTTGAAATTTTTAAACTTAGATTTTGTTCTGGTTGAGGTGCAAACAATCCCCTTACTTTTTCAAGATGTCCTTATCCAGAGTTTGATCTTTATAATCGAAACGTGTTTTCATGGACAGGTGTAATAATTATTGGAAATTCCTGTAAATAATGTCACCTGCCATTTGTCTATAGATCATAATTTTTGTAAATTGGGGAACACCAGAGCTTATATTTTAACCTCTTGCCGACCAGCCGCTGTCGTACGGTGGCAGGTTGGCACGACTACGTGTACGTCGGCTGATTTAAGAGGTATAGGGGGCGTGACGCCAGAGCCGATGCACGTGGCCGACGGCCTAGATGTTCGCCGGCCACCCGCGATCGCTCCATAGTGATCAGGAATAGCGATCTCAGTACACTCCCCCCACAGTTAGAAACACCTCCCTAAGGAAAACTTAACCCCTTGATCGCCCCCTAGTGTTAATCCCTTCCCTGCCAGTGACATTTAGACAGTAATCAGTGGTTAACTTTTAGCTCTGATCGCTGTATTAATGTCAATGGTCCCAAAAAAGTGTCAAAAGTGTCCGGCCACAATGTCGCAGTCCCGCTAAAAATTGCTGATCACTGCTATTACTAGTAAAAAAAAATAAAAATAATAAAAATGGCATAAATATATTTTACCAAAAATATGTAGAAGAATACATATTGGTCTAAACTGATGAAAAAATTCATTTTTTTTTACATTTTTTTTGGATATTTATTAGAACAAAAAGTAAAAAATGTTGTGTTTTTTTCAAAATTGTCTCTCTTTTTTTTGTTTATAGCGCAACAAATAAAAAACGCAGATGTGATCAAATACCACCAAAAGAAAGCTCTGTTTGTGGGAAAAAAGGACATTATTTTTGTTTGGGTACAACATCCCAAGACCGCGCAATTGTTAAAGGGACGCAGTGCCGTATCGCAAAGAATGGCCCGGTCGGGAAGTGGGTAAATCCTCCCGGGGCTAAAGTGGTTAAAACTGTATGTGGATTTAAATTTTTAACTTTTATACTAATAAAAATCTTGAGAATATAATTGTTTGTACATTTATTGTTCCTGCTGCCTAAAAGCCCTTGGGAGATATTTTTTGGGTATTTAGATGACAACAATTTACTCTTCTCTTTCTTCAAGGGTAAAAATATGTTACATGAAATTGTAAATGAAAGTATAAATGAAAGTACATACAAAGGCTCCTGTATGACAACTTAAACAAATACCAAATCCAGTTACTGTGTGATGCACAAGCCTCATGAAGGAAACAAAAACTTAATTTACCCATCCCGACTGTGCCAAATTCTTCTTTGTTGTCTATTATGTGTATCCCCCTTCCAGACATTGCAGTTCAGAGTGGGAGAGTTTCCATAAGACCTAATGTACATGGGACGCTGAGGCAACCTCGTCTGAACAATTTTTTTGACAGTTTGAAACCGGCGTTTAAAAACGCCCGTTTAGCCGCGTTTGCATGCCGCGTTTAGTCGTGTTTAGCCGCGTTTATACGCGTTTGCGTCTAGGAGAATTTATTTAGGATAACATCATAAAACCCTCCCAAAGCACAAAAAACAGTATTATTTAACTATTTCAGCCATTCTGTGAGACCAGAGTGAGTAACAGCAGTGTACTTTTATCTACCTCAATTTCGGTGCTTTTACTATGGATCCCATAATGAGCATATGTGAGGAAATGCTCCTGACGTTGCTGTTGATGAGGCTGGAAAGACGTCGGAAATTGCATGCAAGGACCAGAGTTCGTTGCTACTGGACTCATTCATTGATTGCGCAACGCATCTCTGTAGGATATTTTTCCAACATGTATGTACAGCAATGCTAGTGGTGTATTGGATTGGAGCATGGGCTCATTAGGGGTATATAAATGGTCTATGAAGCATTGCAAGCAATTACAAGTTTTAAAAATATTTTTTTGTGGTTTTTCACCATTTGCTATCATTTTTTAAGTTTTTGTAATGTAAAAAAAATAGGGCACCTTTAAATGAAAACGTGGCTAAATGCCGGTTTAGACGTGTTTGGCATCTGAAACGTACGAAACTTCAGTGTCTGAACCAATTTTTTTGCCTTCAAAGAAAAGCTTCTAAAAGCAACTGCCTAAAAATGACATTAAACAAACCTGTGTACATGTACACATAAGATAACATTGGATGAGTTCATGGGCAGCTGAAAAAAGCAGCCAACTGCCTCTGAACGTCCATTTACCAGCAGCAGTGTACATTACAGAGGAGGTGCTGTCAATCTAGAAAGCAGTGAGCAGGCATAGGTGTGTCAGGTGCTGATTGACAAGCTACAGGATTGTAAATCAGCACTGACAATGCTGATAGCCATGCTTCCTCCTCCAACATTTTTTCACCCCACTGCAGTGCAAGCAGACACCACTTACATAAGAATGGCTTATGTAAGCATTTAGTTGATTTGGTGCAGCTTCATTGCCATCACCATCACAGGAAGCTGCATTAGGTGGACTTCACTGGCAGGTTCAACAGGTATTTGTGGCACTTTGCAGGGAGAGAAAACTGCAAGGGCAGATGCACTGATAATTAAGGCTACATGCACACTGGATGTTTAGTCGCATGTGTTAAATCCTGGCATTCGCATTCGCCTAGGATGAACAGGTTCAGCGTCCATCCCGACTGTCAGCAGTCTGTCAAAATCTATGACAGGCTGGGCAATTTCATATGGCCCCACTGGTAATTTGGATATATATATATCTTTTGTGGCCCCCAACAAATCTCTGAGTGCCGCGCGGCACTTGGGGATTCGTTGGGGGACCATAAAAGATTTATACCGTATTTATCGTTCCTCGGAGGGGACAGGGAGGGGGTGGGATGAGTGCCGTCAGATTACATACAGGGGAATCTCCTGTTTACTCAGCGGCCTCTGTAATAGGAAGTCTCGTCTCCTGGGCTGGCATTGGACGACTGTTCTATCATAGGAGGCGAGACTTTGTATTAAAGAGGCCGCCGAGTAAACACAAGATTCTCCTGTATGTAATCTGTTGGCGCTCATCCCGCCCCCCTCCCAGGCTGCAGATGGGCATGGATCAGGCTGCACTGATGGCAATGGTGAGGTTGCATTCATGGCAATGGTGAGGCTCCATTCAGAGGCTGCATTCATGGCAATGGTGAGGCTGCGTTCATGACAATGGTGAGGCTGCATTCATGGCAATGGTGAGGGTGCATTCATGTCAATGGTGAGGCTGCATTCATGGCAGTGGTGGGGCTGCATTCATGGCAATGGTGAGGCTGCATTCATGGCAATGGTGAGGCTGCATTCAGGCAATGGTAAGGCTACATTCATGGCAATGGTGAGGCTGCATTCATGGCAATGGTGAGGCTGCATTGATGGGCGCTGATTAGGCTGCATTGATGGGCGCTGATTAGGCTGCATTGATGGGCACTGACCCTTATTTTGCTTCACAGTTCTTTACAGTGCCTTGCAAAAGTATTCACCCCCCTTGGCATTTTTCATGTTTTGTTGCCTCGCAACCTGGAATTAACATGGATTGTTTGAGGATCTGCATCATTTAATTTACAGAACATGCCCACAACTTTGAAGATTTTTTTTTTTTTTTTTTTTATTGTGAAGCAAACAACAAATAGGACAAAATAATAGTAAAAGTCAATGTGCATAACTATTCACCCCCCTAAAGTCAATACTTTGTAGAGCTACCTTTTGCGGCTATCACAGCTCCAAGTCGCTTTGGATAAGTCTCTATGAGCTTGCCACATCTTACTACTGGGATTTTTGCCCATTCCTCCTTGCAAAACTGCTCCAGCTCCTTCAAGTTGGATGGTTTGCGCTTGTAAACAGCAATCTTTAAGTCTGACCACAGATTTTCTATTGGATTGAGGTCTGGGCTTTGACTAGGACATTACTACACATTTACATGTTTCCCCTTAAACCACTCGAGTGTTGAGGTGAACCTTTGTCCTAGCCTCAAATCACACACAAAGTGGTACAAGTTTTGCTCAAGAATATCACTGTATTTAGCACCATCCATCTTTCCCTCAACTCTGTCCAGTTTCCCAGTCCCAACTGCTGAAGAACATCCCCACAGCATGATGCTGCCACCACCATGTTTTCACTGTGGGGATGGTGTTCTTTGGGTGATGTGATGTGTTGGGTTTGCGCAAGACAAAGCATTTTCTTTAATGGCCAAAAAGTTTAAATTTAGTCTCATCAGACCAGAGCACCTTCCTCCATACATTTTGGGAGTCTCCCACATGCCTTTTCGCAAACTCAAATCCTGCCATTTTGGTTTCTGCTGAAAGTAATTTCTTTCTTGTCGCCACTCTGCCATAAAGCCCAACTCTATGGCGCGTACGGCTTATTGTCATCCTATGTACAGATACTCCAGTCTCTGCTGTGGAACTCTGCAGCTCCTCCAGGGTTACCTTTGGTCTCTGTGTTGCCTCTCTGATTAATGCCCTCCTTGCACGGTCCGTGAGTTTTGGTGTGCGGCCGTCTCTTGGCAGGTTTGCTGTTGTGCCATGTTCTTTCCATTTGGTTATGACAGATTTGATGGTGCTCCTAGGGATCATCAAAGATTTGGATATTTTTTTTTATAACCTAACACTTTGACGTTTTACATCATTTTTTTCTACATCATTTTTACATCATACTCAAGCTCCATAAATCCTTAATTAATCCACCCGGCAGACCCATAGTGTCCGCCATCAATGGCCCCCTGGAAAAAACGTGGAAATTCATTGACGCACTAATTAAGGAACTGGTCTATGACCTGCCTTCCAATGTACAGGACACAAGGGATGTACTTTTACGTCTAGACACTATGGCGCTGCTGGAGGGGACCCTCATTGTGGGGATCGACGTGGAATCCCTCTAAACGTCGATCCCCCACATATGGGGCCTTAGGGCGGTTCGGTTTTTCCATGAGAGGAAATTCCCACTCATGGGACAACAGAACAAATTTATCGTTGAGATCTTAGAATTCCTATTGGAACACAACTGTTTTCAGTTCCTGGGAACCCATTACCAGCAGATTAGGGGGACTTCCATGGGAGCACTATGGGCCCCCTCATATGCTTGCTTGCATCTTGGTCTGTGGGAGGAGGAACTTGTATACCCATCGTCGCTGTACCTCAGCCACAGTGCTCATGATATGGGGGGCACCCAACAGGAGCTGGTGAAATTCATGGAGGAATTCAATATTAATGACTGCAATATCAAACTTACTTTCTCTGTGCACCCCCACACCCTCCTTGATCTAACCATAGGAGTGGAAAATGGGCTGAGTTCTACTAGAACTCATAGGAAATCCACTGCAACTAACACTCTACTACAGGCCACAAGCGACCACCCTAAGTCCATGATTAAGGGAATACCAGTTGGTCAAATCCTTAGAATCAAAAGGAATTGCTCTCACAAACAAGACTTTGATGTTGAAGCCAGGGACCTCTATGTTAGATTTAGAGAGAGAGGCTATTCCCATTCATGTATTAGGGAGGCTAAAAAGAGGGCCATACAGACAGATAGACAGAACCTACTCGTGAGGGAAAAAAGTCCATCACCCCTGAATAAATCACAGGATCCAATTAGGATTATCACCAAATTTGGTGCCCAATGGGACCAAATTAAGGGGATATTGAGTCAACATTGGCACATTTTGGCTGAATCGCCCATTCTTGGAAATATTGTGGGCGACCGCCCTCTCCTTACCGCTCGTCGCTCTAGCAACCTTCAAGACATTCTTATCCACTCTGAATACCAGAGATCCCCTTCTCCCAATTGGTTAAGCCAACTCCCACCCTTGAAAGGCATGTACAGATGTGGCAGGTGCTCTGTTTGTAAATATGTGGAACGAACGGACGTGTTCGCAGATTCTGATGGGAAGAAACAATTTAAAATCAATAACTTGATTAATTGTAATACCACCAGAGTAATCTATATGCTTACTTGCCCTTGTGGCAAGAATTACGTGGGTAAGACCAAGAGACAACTTAAAATCAGAATCGGTGAACATGTCCAAAGTATCCTCAGTAAGGATGATGAACGTCCACTGTCATTGCATTTCATCCAGTTTCATCATGGCGATCCCACTGGACTCTCCTTCAAGGGAATTTACAGACTGAACCTCCCATTGAGAAGGGGGGACTTTGACAGAATTTTGTGTCAGAAGGAAAAAATGTGGATATACAATTTAAAAAGCATGCAACCTCGAGGATTAAATAATGAGTGCAATTTCTCTGTGTTCCTCACGCCTTAGTCATGCACAGCAATATAAAATCCCTATCCATGCTGTCCTTTGGTCTTATGTCAGTAGTAGGCCCTTTTTTCTTTTTAGCTTGGTTTGTTTATCTTGCCTTGCTTTGTTTTGTATTGTTTCATTAATTTATTTAAAAAGTTTATTTATCCCTTCCATATTCCTTTTTGTTATCATTCTTTTTCTTATTTACTTTTTGTTTGAGGATTCCTGCACTCCCAGATCTGCCCGCCGACTTTGTATTGTCTGCATTGTATGTTTGGCTGTTAATTAGTTGCGCAGTTACCCAGACAACCAGATGCTGACTCGTTTACGTAGTCTGATGCTCTGGCTATTAAAGGACGTTTTTCTGGCTTCTGCGCATGCTCTGAAGAAACCCGGGTGACGGGTGAAACGCATCAGCATGACGCCATCACGCTCCCTATAACGTACACAGTGATCCACCCACATGCCAAGGGGATTCCTCTGCCATCTCCAGGAGTGCCACAGGAGAGCCCTGAAACCTTGTGACGGCCGCGCTGTCTGGGCTACTCCTTCACCTAACACCTCCCCACCCGACTGGCACTATATGGACTTAATTGGCGATATCCTGCATCAAGAAGGAAGCCATCCTGATCAACTGTTGGGAGATTAACAAGCAGTAACCGCTCGTTCATCTGTCCGGTGATGCGGTCCGATATCCACATAGCGGTGAGATTTTACTTTTTACACCTCCCAATTGGGAGGGTATTACACATATAACCATACCGCTCTCCCGCGGACACCTATCTATCTGCTGACACTGGTGTCCCCGAACCTGCTTTTGCTCCCATGCAATTACAGCCTGATTACAGGAACTCCCCTCCAGTATATCCCTCTCCACTTCGACCTGTAATATTACAGTGAATTCTATGTCTAAGGCCTCATTACGAACTGTCCACATCACTAGTAAGTCTGATGCAGTTACTGACACCCTTTGGTCATTAATTTAGTGGATAAGAGGTATACATAACCGTACGGTTACCTACATTCCCCTTCAGTTTATTTCACTCATACTGGTGCTATTTGAAGGACAATCATCTTTTCCCCTTAGATGACCCAACAGTGACCATTACTCTCATCAACTATTATATATGGGGGGATTGTATGGATTAGTGTGTGGTGGCCATCTGTGTGTGTGTAGACAACGTTGTCTATTTTAATGAATTGTTGGTGGTACTTTTTTAATTATTTTGTTTGATCAGTGTTTAAGTGAATTGCTAATAAACTTTATATTTTTTTGCTAATTGCCTATTCCTCTCTTGCTTTTTTAGGAGTTGCTTCCTCAACTCCTTCCCCCTTTTTTCTAACCCTGACTTGTACTTCTCAACAACATTGTCCCTTACTTGTTTGGAGAGTTCCTTGGTCTTAATGGCAATGTTTGGTTAGTGGTGCCTCTTGCTTAGCTGTTGCAGCCTCTTGGGCCTTTCAAAAAGGTGTGTATATGTAATGACAGATCATGTGACACTTAGATTGCACACAGGTGCACATCATTTCACTAATTATGTGACTTCTGAATGTAATTGGTTGCACCAGAGCTTTTTATGGGCTTCATAACAACGGGGGTGAATACATACGCACATGCCAATTATCAGTTTTTTATTTCTGAAAAATAGTTTTATGTATATATTTTTCTAATTTTACTTCACCAACTTAGACTATTGTGTTCTGATCCATCACATATAATTCAGATTAAAAAAACATAGAACTAAAGACTGTAATGTAACAAAATAGCTAAAAAGCCAAGGGGTGAATACTTTTGCAAGGCATTGTAAATGAACAGAAGAGAATTCCAAATCAAATCATTATTTGGCGTGACAACTCTTTGCCTTCAAAACAGCATCAATTCTTCTAGGTACACTTGCACACCATTTTTGGAAGGAACTTGACAGGTAGGGTGTTCCAAACATCTTGGGGAACTAACCACAGATTTGCTGTGGATGTAGGCTGCTTCAAATCCTTCTGTATCTTCATGTAATTCCAGACAGGCTCCATGATGTTGAGATCAGGGCTCTTTGGGGGCCACAACCCATCACTTCCAGGACTCCTTGTTCTTCTTTACGCTAAAGATAGTTCCTAAAGTGGAGTTCCACCCAAAAATGGAACTTCCACTTTAAGTGCTGGTGACCCCCTGACATGCCACACTTGGCATGTCATTTTTTTTGGGGGGGGGGGGAGCGGGTACCCAGTTTTACAGGCACCCAGCTCCCACTTCCTCCTCTGGTGCCGGAAGGAAGTTCACCTCTCCCTCTTCCCTCCCTGCAATCTTCTGGGACACGTCACAGGTTCCAGAAGATTGCCTGGCCATTCACAGCACGGTGCGCGCCCGGCTGTGAAGCCACAACCAGAAACCCACAGTTAAAATGATGCCAGCGCCACGGAGAGGAGAGGGAGAGGAGCAAGGCTTTGTGTATCCGCATCACTGGAACTCCACTTTAATGACATTGGCTGTATGTTTGGGATTGTTGTCCTGCTGCAGAATACATTTGGGACCAATCCCACGCCTCACTGATGGTATGGATAAGTACCTGCCTATATTTCTCAGAACACCTATCCTGACCAAATCTCCAATTCAATTTGCAGAAATGCAGCCCAAAACTTGCAAGGAACCTTCACCGTGCTTCACTGTTGCCTGCAGACACTCATTATTGTACCGCTCTCCAACCCTTCGGCCAACAAACTGCCTCTTGCTACAGCCAAATATTTCAATTTTTGAAATAAAGTATTGTTGTCGCCATGTTATCCAGTGAGCGTGCAAATGATTAACACACAAAAAAAAAATGATTGCAGCCAGCAGTGAAATGCGTTCCTGGACCTGCAGCAATGGTAATATTATTTCTTGAAAAAGAGAAGCCCAATCACAATATAATCCAAAGAAACATACCACAAATGTGCAAATCCAAGTTCATTGCAATATGACCTAATGGTTTAAAGTGAAATTATATGGGGGGGGGTGTGGCCGGCAGTGGAGGAAGATGGCTGCTATCTAGCTGAGCTCTGCAGCACTGACTTTCCCTGAAACGACACACGGCAACTAAAAGAGGTATTGAGGGCACAAAAAGATACTGGAATATCTGGAGTAATAGCGTGTCACAATGGGGAAAAGGAAAGACCGCGGAGGACCCAGGAAATTGGGGTAATTTAAGAATCACTATAGTGATTCTGTGAGGAAAAATGGCACAGCTTTACCTCAGCACTCTAGGGCTGAACAACAGCCAGCGCGCCTCAGTGACAGAGACAGTGAGCTTGGTAACACTGAAAACGACAGATATGTGTCTGACCCTGACGTGGGGGAGGAGATTATTGGACCTCAGAGACAAAGGAGGATTTCCCCCTCAGATGAACATGCCAGTAGTTCACTGCCTGATTATGACCAGCCACCTGTTAATAATCCCTGTGCTGATAAACTGCTTGCCTTCCCCACATCTTGACAGCCTATACTTGATACAGATATCAAAGAAATGCTTCTGTCCCTGAGAGGAGCGATTCAACAAGATGTGCAGTCATATACGCACAAAACTAATGTGGCAATAGAAGGTATAGGAGTAAGAATTGATGACATGGAAAACAAAATGGAGGATGTCGCTGACGCGCATAATGAATTGGTAGACTCTCATTTTGAGCTAATAGAAGAATTGAGGCAACTTAAGTTGAAAGTGTCAGAAATCGAGGACAGATCCAGATGCAATAATATAAAATTCAGAGGGATCCCAGAAACTGTCAAAAATACTGAATTACAGGGATTTTTGAAAAAAATTATGTCTGACCTACTCCCCAAAATCCCACATCCGGAGCTGACAATTGACAGGGCTCATCGATTGCCAAAACCTTTGCATATACCAGAAAAACTCCCGAGAGATGTTATTGCGAGAATTCATTTCTATCATATTAAAGATCTCCTGGTGCACAACAACATGTCCCACTACCTGATCCATATGCAGGTATTTTTTTCTACTCAGACCTTTCACAAGCAACCACGGAATTGGCACGGAAAAACCTGAATTCCATTACTAAGTTACTCCGTACTCATAATCTCAAATATAGATGGGGTTTCCCAACAAAATTGATCGTTGATCGTAATGATGTTTCCTACAATATCCATACACTGGATGATGGCCTGAAGTTGTTGGGAAAATGGGGGTTGCTCCCTATGGATGAAGATAACAATCAGAGCAAATCATTTGCAGTATAAATCGCACAAGAAAAGCAACTTGGTCATGCCTAAACTCACTGGATTACTACAGTTCACTGCTTATATTGCTAGACCCTCAAACCTATCTGTTCTCAGGGAAACTTTTACCCTGGAAGGAAATGGTAAATTTCCCCCTATCTATAAGTGCACATTGGTGCACCCTACAGTTGCATGGAGACTCAAAGTTTTTCTTCAACGTTCTGAATTTTTATGATTGTTTCTATTTTTGTCTCCTTATATTTTTTTCTAACGGGATTTCAAAATTACTCATACATTCAATGAGAGTCTATCTTTTTTCTTTCAAGGTTGGTCTCTCCACTCAGGAACATGATCATTATATATCTTGGCTTATCCACAATAGGATGTCGCTGCTACTTATCATCAACACCTTAAAAAATGTTGCAACTTAAAATTTTTTCTTTGAACACCAACGGGCTTAACAGTCCTCATAAAAGAAAAGCTCTCTGGACTGATGCTATCAAACTTCAGAGTGACATCATATGTGTACAAGAGTCGTATTTTGCGAAAGATAAAGCACCTACATTTTCGCATCCTCTTTTCCCACATATCTTCTGCTCTAACAACCTCAAGAAGAAGAAAGGTGTGATAACGGCAATCAAAGGGACAGTCTCATTCCACCTTTTGGACTCAGTAATAAACGACCATGATCGGTATATAATTCTAGTTGCTATTATAGACAATGTTACTTACACAATAGCCAACATTTACGCTCCTAACAAGCATCAACAAAAATTCATCCGTAAGCTGTTGAGAAAGGTACGGAAAATACAGAAAGGGCATATTATCATCTGCAGAGATTTTAATGTTACTAATGTAGATACTACTAAAAGAGATCGCACAAATAGATTAAGTCTTGGTAATATTTTCGCTGAGGAAGATTTATATGATCCATGGAGGTGTTTACATACTACTGAAAAAGACTACACATTTTTCTCTAATGTACATAAAGCGTATTCCAGAATTGATTTCTTCATTGCAGACAAAATGCTCTTACAAAAAATTTCAGATGCACAAATTCATAATATCACTTGGTCGGACCATTCACCAATCACTTTATATATTACGACAGGCCAACAAGGCCTAACGTCAACCCTTTGGAAGAATAATATATTTCTATTCTCCCAAGAGAGATACGTGTCTGCAATGAAGAACAAATTGACAGAATTCTTTGATTTTAATGATAATGGCTCTACATCCACTACAAATCTGTAGTGTACACACAAAGCCATTATTAGGGGTATCCTTATCCAGATAGCATCTAGGGATAAAAGAAAAAGGCTAAAAATTTTTGATACCCTTTTAAAAGATATATCTAGTCTTGAAAAAGAACATAAGCAATCTCCAGAAAATTCTAACTTATTACAAAAACTCAAAAACAAAAGTAATGAGCTTAGGACAACTTTATTAACTAACCATGACAAATACCTCAAACGACTGAAATTAAATTATTACTCCCAAAATAATAGGGCAGGCAAATTGATGGCTTCTGTACTACGTCACCGCCAAAGAACACAAAAAATTGATAGACTAATTCATCATAAATCTGGGAAAGCTTTAATAAACACACAAGAAATAGCAGGTGCTTTCTCAGATTATTATGGAGATCTATACAACTTAAAAAATGACAAGGATACTATCCAACCAACGTTAAAAGACATTACAGTATTCATAGACAAAGTGAACTTACCCAAAATTGACTCTAATACACTTGACGTACTAAATCAACCCATATCGTTAATGGAAACCCAGAAAGTTATAAAAGACCTTCCGCTGCATAAATCGCCAGGTAATGACGGTCTATCCAACGAATATTACAAAACATTCATTAATATTTTAG
Source organism: Aquarana catesbeiana (assembly GCF_042186555.1). Lineage (NCBI taxonomy): Eukaryota > Metazoa > Chordata > Amphibia > Anura > Ranidae > Aquarana > Aquarana catesbeiana. Next base: position 666,960,356 of record NC_133325.1, on the reverse strand, counting down.
CTCCGCACTTAACAAAACTGTTTAATTGCATAGCTACAGCCAAATGTTGCCCGAAAGAACTATTAGAAGCGGTAATAATTACTCTCCTGAAATCTGACAAAGACTTAAACTATCGACCAATCTCGTTGCTCAATTCGGACATTAAAATTTATGCCAAAATATTGGCCATTCGTTTGTTTGAAATTACCCTTTACCTTGTCGACTCTGACCAAGTAGGCTTTGTTAAGGGTCGTCAAGCCCTGGACAGCACGAGAAGGATGATCAATTTGATTAACTACGTTGAGAACACATGAATGCCTTCTCTGCTCCTAGGTCTGGACGCAGAGAAGGCATTCGATAGAGTGCATTGGAACTATATCTCCAGGACTCTTGAGAAGTTTGGATTTTCAGGATTTATCCATGAAGCAATTATGCTACTTTATACACAACCATCAGCAAAAGTTTCCACGAATGGCACCAGACAGGGTTGCCCACTCTCACCCATTATATTTTCTTTGGTAATTGAACCCTTAGCGGAAACCATTAGGTCCAATGAAAATATTTTAGGAAAAAAGATAGGTGATAGAATACATAAAATTGGGCTATTTGCCGATGACATCATTCTATCTTTAACTAGCCCCAACAAATTCCTGCATGTTCTACAATCAATACTTAACTCCTTTAGTAAAGTATCTTATTACAAAATTAACAATAGGAAAAGCTTTGCCCTACCTATGAATATATCTAACGATACCTCTACCATCTGCAAAGAAAAATATAATTATAATTGGGATGCATCTTCGTTCACCTATCTAGGTATCATCCTTACATTTCCCACAAAAAAACTATATGCAGCTAATTTTCCTAAGTTATTAGACTTCATTTCTAAAGATTTTCAAAATATAAAAAAAACGCACCTATCCTGGATAGGCAAAATTGCAGCTTTTAAAATGCAAACCCTACCCAAGATACTCTACCTTTTTAGAGCCATGCTTATTCCAATACCTTCAATCTTTTTCAAGATTCTAAATACTAAATTGAGAAACCTGGTCTGGAATAACCAAAAACCAAGGGTAGCTTTCTCTATTTTAACATCTTATAAAAACAAAGGGGGTATGAACTTACCTGATATGCATAAATACTACTACGCAACACTTTTGGATCAAATGAAATACTGGTTCTTCCCAAATGACGATAAGTTGTGGTTATCCATTGAAAGAGAAATCACCAAGGGAAATGATTTATTTGCCCTGTCAGTGGCTTACATGATATTCCCTAAGGTCATAGTTTCTAAATTGCTTTCCATTAAAGCTACCCAGTTAGCATGGAAGTTTCTTGTCTCAAACTTCCATGCTCTAGGGCATTTACAAAAGATACCTATACCACTCAGAGCCCTTGACTACTGTGGAAGCCGACTCTCGATGAACAAATGGATTGCTGAGCGCTTTAACTTTTACGTACACCTTCCCTCAGGATACAAAGCCACGATTGATAATAAGTTAAATAAGCTTAACCATCTGCAAAGCTTTAATCCACATCAAGATTTTGAAATTCTATCTTTAATTTGTTCACACCTCACCATTAACAAACCTGTAAAACATAAAAGTATAGCTTTCTTCTATAAAGTTTTTTCTCAGTATCCTAAATATGAGAAAAACCCTAATATGTATAAATGGGAAAAAGATTTAGGACAATCCTTTTCGGACGAATGTTGGTACAATGCTATGAGAATAAACCAAACTGCAACATCCTGCTTAGAGCATTGGGACAACTCCCAGAAAATATTGAATAGATGGTACCTAACTCCTTACAAATTAACTAAAATATATCCATCTTCATTACCACTATGCTGGCATTGTACAGATCAAGTTGGTTCCTTAGTCCACATTTTATGGAGTTGTAAAAATCTGACCAGTTTCTGGAACTCGATATCCACCTTTATTGCCTCTCTCACAGGCAACTTGTTAAAACTATCACCTGCTATGGCCCTTTTAGGTATCAACCTTGACACTTTCCCATTTCAATACAGAATATTAGTGGCGAATATTCTTATAGCGGCTAGACTTACCATAACGAAAATGTGGAAATCAATCGAGGCCCCTAACCTGTTTGATGTCATTCTTAGAGTCAACACCCAGGCGTACTTTGAATTACTGTTAGCACTTAAAAATTATAACGTAATTCACTTTAAGAAGCACTGGTATGTATGGATCATACATCCTAAAGCATCTACAATACTAAAAGACTTGTACTACGCTCAGTCTTAACTACCACTAGGTAGCCTGTTGGTATCACTTATTCCTTGTAGAGACTTATGCTGCTTTCATTTCCTGATTGGTTTGACTTGCTAGAATACATTGATTTACTAGACGACATCCTGTTCTCTCTTTTGTTTATTCAAGTTAGAATAGACCTGTTCACAGTTTGCTCCCCTAGGGGTAAATAGGTTTATTCTTGGAGGTTTACTAGCTAGAAACTGAATTAAAGATATGAATTTGAAGGATTATTCACAATTATTATACTGACTTAATGTATTTATCAAAAATGCATTCGCTATACTATGTAACTGTAATAGTATGAATCCTGTTATACTTTTCCTAATGTCTTTATTTGTTAATTTATGTTCTGATCACTAAATAAAAAATTGAATGCTAAAAAAAAATAAAGTGAAATTATATGAATTCATGCACAAAAAAATGAAATGCGTTAACATGCTTTAAAAATCACACTATCTAAAAATACCCCCATGTAAAGTTCATGTATAAATGTGAATAAAATATAATATGTACAAAAGTCCAATCCACAGTTTAGTTGATATAATCTAAAGGTGCTCAGTGTCCAAAAACCTGTGAATCAGTGATAATAGTTCAAGATAAATTTGCCTTACACCCAGTCAATCAAAGCCAGTGACAAGGGAGTGGAGGGCGGGCCAAGTCCTGCTGTCTATGTCAATAGACATAGACAGCGAGGCTCAGGAGCAAGCTTGCATGAGTGCCCCCATAGAAAGTGGCTTTCTATGGAGGCACTCAGCAGAGGAGAAGAACCAGAAGCGTCGGTGGGGTCACATGAGAACAGGAGGTTCAGGGCTGTTCTGTGCACAGGGCCGGTGCTAGACTATTTTGCGCCCTAGGCAAGACCAGCTACTTGCACCCCCCCAAAAAAAAAAACTTCACACATTGCCCCCCTTCCTGCACATAATGCCCCCATTTAACCCTACACTCCCCTTCCTATATACACTGCCCCCTTTAATCTTACAGCCTCTTTCCTGTACACACTGCCCCCCTTTAACCCCACACCCCCTTCCTGTACACACTGCCCCCCCTTTCTACACACACTGCCCCCCTTTAACCCTATACCCCCTTCCTACACACACTGCCCTCCTTTACCGCTACACACCCTTCCTGCACACACTGCCACATTTATTATTACACAACCTTCCTGTATACACTGCCCCCTTTAACTCTACACCCCCCTTCCTATACACACTACCCCCCTTTAACCCTACACCTCCCTTTCTATACACACTGCCCCCCTTTAACCCTACACCCCCCTTCCTGTACACACTACCCACCTTTAATCCTACACCCCCCTTCCTGTATACACTTCCCAGTTTAACCCTACACCACCCTTCCTGTATACACTGCCCCCCTTTAACCCTACACCCCCTTCCTGCACTAACTACCCCCCATCCTGCACGCACTGCCCTGTATAGACTATACCCCCTGTGATGTGTGTTGCCCCCTCATTGAACTGACCTGAGCTGCCTTGCCTGACACAGCGAGCAGCACATGGTAGGAGTACCTTGTCTGTCAGTCCCCGCTCAGTCCTGCCACCCGGCTTAGTGCTCCCACGGTTCCACCTGTCAGTAGAGTTTGTCCACCTGCTCCCCCAGCCTCTGGTTCTTACACTGCAGGTCGGTGATGAGAGCGGGCCCTGCCAGGTGAAGCAACATCCTCCAGCTGCCTCTCCACCCTGTGTCTAAAGTCCTTCATTTTGGCTTGCAGCCCATGCACTGTCCCCCATAGCGGACATTCCCTCTCCTCCTCTGGTACACTCCTGAAGACCAGCAACACTGGCACCACCACCCCAAACTCCATGCTGGTGGGTGATGACAGGCAGTGATTGGAAGCTTAGGGCTGCAGCGAGTGGCGATCCCATCATCCAGTTAATGACCTTGACCTTGCCAGGATCTTAGCTCACTTCCACTGTATGCAGGTGCACTGGTGTGTGTGGGGGAGGGACGGCGGCTCTAGAGGTAACATCCACCAGGGATGAAGAGGTGACAGGCGAGGAATGTAGTACTGGTCATGGCTGCGCCCTAGGTGGCTGCCTAGTTCGCCTAGTGGCAGCACCGACCCTGTCTGTACAATTCCACTGCACAGAAGAGGTTATTTTACACCTAAAGTAAACCCAAGTAAGTGTTAGTGGCACATTGGTCTGTAACCTCTGTTTACATATCTGTACAGGTTAGTGAACCAAGTAAGAGACCTCTGCCGGGTTAGCCCCCCCATATCAAAATTAAAAAAAAAATCTTATGCAGTTTGTTAGATCTTTGTGTAGCGCAGGTAGATTTTCATCTACCGCTTATAGGTAAATTTAGTGGGTTATCTGTTTCATGCATAGTCTGATTTAGCCTCTGTTCCAGTTTGGCTATGGTTCATGTAGTTTCACACTGTGACTGTGGGTGTCGTTGTCGCCATGGGTCGGTGTTTGAAAGGCAACACGTTGAAGCGTATGAGTGTTCTTCTGTCCCGGAGATAACTCGGTGGGGGTGGTCCTCCGAGTTGCATTCTGGGAGAGGGTATTTATGGGACAGACGCCATGTTTTAGGGTTCTTTCGTTCCACCTGCTGGCCCTCCTGGCCGACAGGTATGTGTTAGGAGTACTACCGCATGGTCCTCCGACCGGGGGGACCACGTTGCTGCAGCGTGTGGGTAAGCCCAGAAGTCTGTCTGGGGCCTACCACAGCAGCGAGGGAATGGTCCTGTGCTGTCTGTCCTATGGGAAGAAGCTGGACAACTGAGAAGATCCCAGGGGAGGACCCGTCATGGAAGGATCATGCAGAGTGCTGGTCTGGAGAGGGGCCTGGTGACTCAGTTGGAGGACGCATCCTAAAGTTAACCTACCGCATAGTACTGCCGGGTCGGCTTAAAGGTTCTAGTGCTGTGTTTGCTATCCATCGTAAACCATTACATCCTGTGGCAGAGGATCGTACGGGTTTCTATTCCATTCAAGTCTGTGGCGGAGACTTTTGTTCGTGCTGCGTGCCGGTTGCTAGGTTAGTGAGAGAAACCTATCCGGGCGGGCAAAGATTTAACTCTAAAAGGAGAGTATATTCATCTGCAAGATTCCAATTCTTAATATTACATCAAGAAAAGGTATTTAAACTTCCCTGCAACTTCCCTTCTACCTCTTTCCTGCTACTTCATTCAGTTACTCTTTATTAAAGCATTGGAAAAGATACTCAAGTGTCTGGCGTCTACACTGTTTGGCATTAAACTCAATGGGACCCTAGACCCGGTTCCGGTGAAATTGAGGTAACAAAGGTGACGGTAACAGCCCGCTTTAAACCAGCAGCTCCACCGTGAGTTAGTGCTACATTTGTCAGATCAAGTTAGATCAACCGTTGTTTGCGTTAGATCTCACACAGAAGAAGCAATATTAACAGTTATTTGCTACATTTAGGTATTTTGGAAGCTATTTGTTAGATTCGGTAAAATCAAGTGCTTTTAACGTTAGATCTCACATAATTAGAGACTTATTAAGTGATTAATGAGGGGGGGCTGGCCCCCCTTACCAAATTTTCTGGCCAAAAATCATTCAGGCTAATAGATATTTGTTAGATCTGGTAAGATCAAGTGGTTTTAACGTTAGATCTCACATCATTTCAGAGATATTCCACATCAAAATACAGATATTAGGTAGTCCATATGGATGGGTTAGCCCCCCTTATCAAATTTTCTGGTCAAAAATCATTCAGGCTAATAGAGATTCATTAGATTCGGTAAGATCAAGTGGTTTTAACGTTAGATCTCACATCATTTCAGAGATGTTCCACATCAAAATAGAGATATTAGGTAGTACATATGGACGGGTTAGCCCCCCTTATCAAATTTTCTGGCCAAAAATCATTCAGGCTAATAGATATTCATTAGATCCGGTAAGATCAAGTGGTTTTAACGTTAGATCTCACATAATTAGAGACTTATTAAGTGATTAATGAGGGCCCTTATCAAATTTTCTGGCTAAAAATCATTCAGGCTAATAGATATTCGTTAGATCCGGTAAGATCAAGTGGTTTTAACGTTAGATCTCACATCAGTTCAGAGATATTCCACATCAAAATAGAGATATTAGGTGGTACATATGGACGGGTTAGCCCCCCTTATCAAATTTTCTGGCCAAAAATAATTCAGGCTAATAGATATTCGTTCGTTCCGGTAAGATCAATTGGTTTTAATGTTAGATCTCACAGAATTTCGGAGATATTCCACATAATAATAGAGATATTAGGTGGTACATAAGAACGGGTTGGCCCCCCACATGCAATTTTCTGACCAAAAATCATTTAGGCTAGATATTCGTTAAATCCAGTAAGATCAAGTGGTTTTAACTTTAGATCTCACATAATTTCAGAGATATTCCATAAAAAATAGAGATATTAGGTCGTACAGAAGGTACATCCATCTTCAACCGTCTCTGGATGGTCTCTGGAACCTTCTTTGCATGGTTCTTCAGCGGGTGCCTGTAGTCTCTCCTCATGCCTCCGTTCACCCCCCTGCCTCATGGTGATCTCTCCTCAGACCAACAAGCTTAAGTCTTTAGCTAGCTCCCCCTTCTTGCAAAGCAGACTGGGCTTGGTAGTTCCACCCCCTGTAGAAATCAATAGGGCTGTATTGTGGGCCATGGCCCTCTGCTGCTGCTTGATTGGCTCCCTCTCCCTGCCAATAGGGACACAGGAAGAGGAGAAGGAGGGGGAGAAATCCCCCACAGGGACTGACAGGCGTGCTCTCCCTCAGTGAGTGCCTGTGTCAGTGTCTATTCAGTCCAGTGGTCTCTGGCAGGAATTGTGGGAGGTGTGGGACCACGGGTGATAGAGTAGCGCCCGCTACACACTCCCCCCACCAAAGAACCTTTGGTCCGCGAAAGGAGGTAAAGAGTCTATGACCTGTTACATGTTTTTGATATACTCAGGGAAAAAAAAACAGGTTAGTGTGCACAGGAAACCATACAATTTACATCTGCATAAAACCCTGGCAGAGGGACATCCCACCAATTAGCATAGAAGGGGAGGTTGTCCTGCCTACAGGCCACCTTAACTGGAATGGCACAGTTAGATAGCCAGGGGGTGAGTGTCAGAAACCAAGAAATCAGGCCGAGACAGAAATACAGTTAAATGTATCAATCAATGTAGTGGGACAGCAAGCAGGATCTGGAGCCAGAAGGGATGTCAGCAAAGCAAGTCTTGAACAGGATCACAGGAGATTGTTTCTGTGATGTTGACCAAGGCGAAGGCAGAGATCCTCTGGACTGGACGGCTTAAGTAGGCAGGACTCACGAGCAGGATATCATCAACAGCTGAGAGTCCTTTTTGCAATGAGAACGACCTCCTCAGAGCTTTCACCCAAAGTATCATATGTTAGTCTTTTGGGTGGGTGAATAACCCTTCGCTCTCGCTGTTCTTTAGGTTCTGGGGTTACAGGCATTCTGGTCTCTTCTTCTTCCTGCATATCAGCTTCAGCTTCCTCAATGAAGGATGGAAAGTCTTAGGGGTCTGTTGTCAGCAGGGAAGATTGAGGGTCTTCCAACTCTTCAAAAGGTGGACTTTGAGGTACAAACTCAGGAGCCTCTGGCCTGAGAGTCACCTCAGTCACCTTGGGAGGAGAAGAAAGGGGGGGTGGCAGGCCCTGGCATTTTAGATGGCCACAGACAATCTTTCTCTTCATCCTCGCTGTTTTCATCTTCAGCAAGGGGGACAGAGTGAGATCTAGTCACTGGTCGGGATCTTTGAGAGGCCGTGGGTGTGGACTGTAAATCTGGCTGTAGTGGCACACGAACTGCTTCTGACAGAGGCAACAGATGATTGTGATGCCAAGTCTTCAGCAGGCCTGTGCTTCCCTCTGGCCGAATTTGATATACTGGGTGTCCTGGCAGATGCTTGCAAACGACATAGGGCTGCGACTTTCAGCGGTTAGCCAACTTGTGATTTCCAGGGACACCCAGGTTTCTCAGCAGTACCTTGTCATCTGGCTGTAGGTCCTGCACTCGTACCCTAAGGTCAAAGTTTATTTTGTTTCTCTGTCCTCGGGCATATGAGGCAGCTTGAGCCTTATCATAGGCGGTTTTCAGACGTCCACATACCCTCTGTGGAAAGTTGCTGAGGTACGTTGAGGGATGTGCCGAAGGCTAAGTCTACTGGCCTACGCTCCGAACATCAAACTATAGGGAGAGTAACCTGTGGCATCATTGGCGGTGCTGTTATAAGCATGCACAATAGCCACTCTATGCTTGCTCCAGTGCTGCTTTTGTTCTGAATTTAGAGTTCCAAGCATATCCAGGAGGGTTCCGTTGATCCCTCTGGTTAAGGATCTCCTTGAGGATGATATGGGGTGGTTTTAGACTTCCTGATGCCCAATAGGTCTAAAAGTCTCTTGATGAGGCTACTCTTGAAATCTCTCCCTTGATCAGAGTGGATGCGTTGGGACAGACCATAGTGCACAAAGGATTTCTCCGTGAAGATCTTGGCCACCATGGATGCTTGCTGGTCCCTCATGGAAAACGCCTGGGCATACCGAGTGAAATGGTCAGTCACTACCAGGATATTTCCCTGCCCACTCAGATCAGGCTCCAAGCACAGAATGTCAATGCACACCAGCTCCATGGGTCCTTGATTCTGAAGATGGTCCATTGGGGCAGCTCGGTGAGGCAAAGTCTTCCTTTGGATACATCTGATGCAGGAGTGGCAATAGTCCTCAACTTCAGCCTGCATGCAGGGCCAGTAGAACCGGTCCCTCACCAGCAGAAAAGTCCTCTTGGGCACTAGGTGGCCATGGTTGTCATGTAGGTGTCAGGGCTGGGCTCAGCCCTTCCTTTTCTGAGCTGGCCGCTCAGCTGTCGGCTAATTGCCAGCTCCTATTTCTCTCCACAGTTACCTAGCTGTTGATTCTGCTCGTCAGTCCTGCCTACTTAAAGTCGTCCAGCTCACTTGATCTCTGCCTTCGCCTTTGTCAACATCACAGAGTCTTTCTCCTATGTTTATCTCTGGCTCTCTGACATTTGCTTGGCTGACTACCCGATCTGGTTACTGAACTCTGGCTTGTTTTGACTACAATCAGATAAATAGAAAAATAATAAAGTCGCGCTAACGGGAGTGGGTGAAAACTACAAACATTGAATGCCACAAATACTGATGACAAAAATGCCTCAATATCATGTACAAAGATTGTGCACCTTTAAATCAAAAAACGTGCAAACATAAATATTACCTCACTATTATACAGGTATAAAGAATTTATGCACCTTGAAATCAAAAACGTGCAAAATAAATACATTAAAAAATGTCCATACAATAAATCAACATAGAAGTGAAATAGTGAGGTTGAAAATGGAAAAAGAGACCATAAAGTGAAAAAAGTTCCTCAGTGATGAGTGATGCAAAAAATTCTTAAAGTGCCAAGTGCGTTGATGGGACCTCCACCTCAGACAAACACTGTCGCTTACCAGAGAGCGATGGTCCCTTGTTACAGGGGACCACGCTAAGCAGATGGCTATACCCCAGCCAGGGATCTCACAGGCAGGCACCAAATATCTCAGCGTCCATGGGGATCCATACCATCAGTCACAGCAAGATGATGTATTTTCAAGAAATAAAACACATAAGGTGCTCCTTTTATGGTTTATTGAATTTTATAAAAGACAAATGCACACTTACGATAAAAAGATGTAAAAACAGCAAACAGATTCATACAAGCCGGCCGGCTTCGGATCAGCCCTAGACGAACAGCGGTGACGTCAGGACGTGGCTCCTCCTCCCTACGTCGTTTCGTCACTAGCGGACGTGTTTTGACTACGCTTACTCTGTTTACCTTATTATTATTATTATTATTATTAAACAAGTATGATTTAACTATACTTATGTCTCTGTCTGATTCATGGTTCCTGATAGTAGGGCAGTTAATACTGTCTCCATATGTTTTTCAGGTAGGAATAGCTGCCATTTTTTTCTTCAGAATCGTCAGAGGGGCCCCTTCGGTAGACCAACCCTCTGTGCACCTGAAATCGATCCCACTCTCGGTGCAGCAGATGGGTTTCCTTCGGGGAGTCAGTGAGGAGCAAGTCAGGGCGTTGGCTCTCCAAGGCTTTCAATGCCAAGCTACAGGGAGGGTCCTCCAACTGGTCCTTCCGCAGGTCTTTGACAGCTTGGGCAGACCTTCATCCCCGACTTGGGCGACATTGCAATAACATCTGGGGACACCAGCAGCTGACACTCCAACCTCTTCGGTCCTGGATCCTACTCCAGGTTGATGTTCTGCTCCTTAACATAAGGCTCGTACCCTTCAGGTGTCAGCTGGGCCTATTCTTCTGGAGGGTCTCTGGAACAATGGGGCCTTCTTGACAAAGCATCCGCGTCTTGTTTCCTGACCCCGGTCGATACTTCAGGCTGAAAATAAACCCTGATAGACCAGCCAACCATCTGTGACCCGTGGCGTCCAACTTGGTGGTAGTGAGGATGTAGGTGAGAGCATTGTTGTCGGTCTTGATCACGAAATCCGCTCCATACAGGTAATCCCTCAGCTTATCCACCACCGCCCACTTCAAGGCCAGGAACTCAAGTTTGTGCATGGGATAGTTCTTCTCGGTGGGGGCCAAGTTCCGACTCATGTAGGCAACAGGCCGTAGATGGCAGTCATGCTCTTGATATAGCACCCCACCTAACCCACCTCGACTGGCGTCAAAGTGTAGCTCGTATGGCTTGGTTGGATCTGCATAGGCCATGACTGGAGCAGTTGTTAGGCTTCACTTTAGCTGCCTAAAACCTCTTCACACTTCAGAGTCCATTGTTCCTGAATGGACTCTCTGGGTTTTCTGGGCCCTCCAGCTGGTCTGACAAGCTTCGCCAGATCAGGGTCAGCGTCTTAGCGAATCCCTTGACAAATCTTCTGTAATAAGAGCAGAATCCCAGAAATGACCTAAGCTCAGTCACGTTGGTAGGCCTCGGCCAGGAGGTGACAGCTTCCAGCTTCTGGAGGTCAGTGGCCACTTCATCAGCAGACACAATGTGACCAAGGTAGTTGACCGAGGGTTGATAAAACTGGCACTTTTCCAGAGACAGCTTCAACCCCCTCATCATGGAGTCTCTTCAGGACCTTCTGCAGAAACTCTTCATGCTCTTCCAGGGTCTTGCTGAAAACGATGATGTCATCTAAGTACACCAACACCTCGATCAGTTTCATGTCACCCATGGTTTTCTCCATTAGCCTTTGGAAGGTGGCTGGGGCACCAAACAGGCCTTGATGCATACGGTCAAATCCAAAGATCCCCTCCGGGGTAATGAAAATGGTCTTCTCCCGATCCTCAGGGTGCATGGGGATTTGGTAATACCCACTCTTCAAATCCAGCATACTGAACCACTTTGCTCCTGACAGGCTCTGCAAGGCATCTTCTATCCTTGGGGTGGTATATTGGCCGGTAACGGTCGTTCGGTTCAGCGTCCGGTAGTCAATACCCAGCTTCAGTGACCTATTCTTCTTCCGTACCACCACTATTGGGGAAGCGTATAGACTCTGGGACTCTCGGATGATACCTGCCCTCTTCAAATCTGCCAGTTGTTCATGCAGATCCTCCAAGTCCCCTAAAGGAATCCATCAAACTCTTTACCTGAACGGCTTATGCACTCGAAGAGATGGATCCGGTATTGGGCACTTTTTGCACACCCCATATCAAAGTCACTCTTGGAGAATGCAGCCTGCCATCTCAGGAGCTGAGTCTTGGCCATTTCTTTCCATTCAGGCAAAAGGGGAGTATTCTTCGGATAGAGCTCCTCCACAGAGATCCCATCCTTTGCTCCCCCCACCAAATCAGACGGCGGGACTGGGGTGGCCAGATTCACTTGTCCCAGCAACATCTGAGCCGGCATCTTCACTGACGAGGCAGACACTAACCAAGATCATCCCGTGACTTCTTTGCAACCCTTTGGTTGAAACCACCTCGGGAATTATCTCCACTTCCATGTGTTCTCTCTGTCCGTCTGATTCAAGGACAATGAAAGGGCCTGCCAGCTTCCAATTTCCCTTGACAGATGCTCGTAAATAGGCCACACTGGTCCAAGCGCCAGATATTTCCCTTCTGTTTTTGTACCAGGTGCTGGTAGGCTTGTCTCAGCATGGGGTGCACACTTGTAGTTGAAGTGCCCGGCTCCAGAACAAGAGGTGTCAACAGCCTTCTGACAAGAACAGTATTGGTCTCTGTGATGAGAGAACTCTTACTGGCCCCTAGTGGGCGAGGACAGACCACTGCCTAAGTTTCAAAAGTCTCGGCTTTCCCAGCCATGGAGGGATCGAAGGTCAGCTTGAACGGTAGATAGCCATCATAAGGGAAGTTCTGAGTCACAATGCCCCATATCTGCAGCTCTTCCAACTTCTGCAAAGGCAGCTGCTTGAGGTGCCTGTCATAGAAGTCTCTGTAGAGAAGGGTCACTTAAGCTCCAGTATCCAGAAGGGCCTTGGTGTAGACTCCCTTTACTTGAATGGGAACAACAGCAGAAGGTCTCACCAGCTTGTCAGGGAGCAAGGAGGGAGTGGTGGCCCTGGCCTGTTCGGTGGTTTGTATCCGTGCTTCTCTGCGAGGTTCTGATCGGGCTTAATTCTGCGCTAAGTTCTGGGAGTCTGGTGTGCATTGACTCTCTGACACTAGGCAGCATTTGTCAAAAGAAACCGGACACTGGGTTGCTTGGAGGCAAAAACGGGGGGCCCTCTGCAAGGGTTTGGACTTTTGCTGCTGTCTATTCGTGTCATTGGTTTTGAGCCAGGTACCGTAAATGGGCACCCGGTTGGCTCCTTCACCAGAGCCCTCCGAAGTTTCCCTCTGGCTTCTGGCACTGTGCTTCAGGCTTCACTGGGCTTGGACACACCTGTCGATTATTGACCCACATAATTTCAGCATACCTCGCTATGCTCAATGGCACTCCTCACTGGATATGCACACTAGTATGGATATGCGTGCATCGCTACCAAATATCCATAATATCCCTGTAATTATGGATAATCAAACATTAAAATCACTTAATCGTACCGGATCTAATGAATATCAATTAGCCGGGGTGATTTTTTGGCCAGAAAATTTGATAAGAGGGAGCCAACCCCACTCATTAATCACTTAATAAGTCTCTAATTATGTGAGATCTAATCTCATCCTTATGTACTACCACCTAATATCTCGTTAAAACCACTTGATCTTACCGGATCTAACGTATATCTATTAGCCAAGAGGATTTTTGGCCAGAAAATTGCATGTAGGGGGGCCATCCCGTCCTTAAGTACCACCTAATATCTCTATTTTTATGTGCAATATCTCTGAAATTATGTGAGATCTAACGTTAAAACCACTTGATCTTACCGGATCTAACATAGCTATTAGCCTGAATGATTTTTGGTCAGAAAATTGCATGTGGGGGGCTAACCTATCCTTATGTACCACCTAATATCTCTATTTTGATGTGGAATATCTCTGAAATGATGTGAGATCTAACGTTAAAACCACATGATCTTACCGGATCTAATGAATATCTATTAGCCTGAATGATTTTTGGCCAGAAAATTTGATAAGGTGGGGGGGGGCTAACCCATTCATATGTGCCACCTAATAGCTCTATTTTGATGTGGAATATCTCTGAAATGATGTGAGATCTAACGTTAAAACCACATGATCTTACCAGATCTAATGAATATCTATTAGCCTGAATGATTTTTGGCCATAAAATTTGATAAGGGGGGGGCTAACCCGTCCATATGTACCACCTAATATCTCTCTTTTTTTTATGTGGAATATCTCTGAAATGATGTGAGATCTAACGTTAAAAACACTTGATCTTGCCGGATCTAACGAATATCTATTAGCCTGAATGTTTTTTGGCCAGAAAATTTGTTAAGGGGGGGCTAGCTCCCCCTCATTAATCACTTAATAAGTCTCTATGTGACATCTAACGTTAAAACCACTTGATCTTACCGGATCTAACGAATATCTATAAGACTGAATAATTTTTGGCCAGAACATTTGATAAGGGGGGGCTAACCCATCCATATGTACCACCTAATATGTCTATTTTGATGTGGAATATCTCTGAAGTTATGTGAGATCTAACATTAAAATCACTTGATCTTACTGGATCTAACGAATATCTATTAGCCTGAATGATTTTTGGCCAGAAAATTTGATAAGGGAGGGCAGCCCCCCTCATTAATCACTTAATAAGTCTCTAATTATGTGAGATCTAATGTTAAAACCACTTGATCTTACTGGATCTAATGAATATCTATAAGCCTGAATAATTTTTGGCCAGAAAATTTGATAAGGGGGGCTAACCCGTCCATATGTACCACCTAATATGTCTATTTTGATGTGGAATATCTCTGAAATGATGTGAGATCAAACGCTAAAACCACTTGATCTTACTGGATCTAATGAATATCTATTAGCCTGAATGATTTTTGGCCAGAAAATTTGATAAGGGGGGGCAGCCCCCTCATTAATCACTTAATAAGTCTCTAATTACGTGAGATCTAACGTTAAAACCACTTGATCTTACCGGATCTAACGAATATCTATTAGCCTGAATGATTTTTGGCCAGAAAATTTGATAAGGGGGGCTAACCCGTCCATATGTACCACCTAATATGTCTTTTTTGATGTGGAATATCTCTGAAATGATGTGAGATCTAACGTTAAAACCACTTGATCTTATGAATATCTATTAGCCTGAATGATTTTTGGCCAGAAAATTTTGATTTTGACCAGAAGTTTTGATTCAAAGTATAATAGAAACTTGTGCAATTCTGTTGCATGACATCAAAGGATTTTGTTTTGTTGACATTTTTGCAAATATTATTAATGGTTTCAAATCTGTCTTTGAGTTATTTCTCCCACGTATTTGCATGGCAATGTCAACAAAACAAAATGTTACAGAACATTGATTGAGTAGCAAGATAAAAAGTATGCTTAGTTTGGAAAATTAAATGTTACTTAAAGGCATAGTCCACCTTTTGCAAAAATGCAATAAATGCACCTACATTAATAAAAAAATTAAAAAAGTGAATCAATTACATTTCTGCATTGAAGCCTGCAGAGCACTGCAATGGGTGCAAAGCACAGGCCTCCTGTATTGTTTATATCCCAGCAATAGGTCCTTACAGAGATTCAGATCTTCAGCCATAGGATTGAAGGAAGTAACAACAGAATCTAAAGCTGATTAATACTAGTTGAAACGACACACCTTCTCTGTAGGGTTTCTAATGACTGGAATTATATTTTGTACAATGTATATATAGGTGTTAACCCCTCTATAAGGGAAAACCTCACTTTCAATAATTTTTGTTATGTAATTTGATGTATGCCTGTTGGCATGTGTTTGTACATGTACTGCTGATTTGTTCAATAAAAATCTGTTAAAAAAAAACAAAAAAAACCCAATAGATTACAAATGTAGTGATGTCATCACACTTGTGCTGGCATAATTTCATAAGTCCCTCTGCTGCGGTGGCAACGAGGACTTGTAGTCTTTACATTCACAGATCCCTGTGAATGAATCTGTAAATGGATGAGACAGCTTTGTGAGCAGAGACCCGCATAGCCATACATAACTGAAACAACAGCTGGGCACTTCAGGGAGAAGCACCCTGCAATTGAGGTAAGTGTGTGGGAGTGGGTAGGGGTGCAATTTGAAGGTGGGGGTTGGGGAATGTGACCATGTTTCATGTTACACCATAAAAATTGGTACCAAAGGTGGGCTATTCCTTTAAAGGATGATCCTGCAGTGGTACAATAATGAGTGTTGTCATCATATTAATGAAGTGCCTTTCCAAAGGTTCTGCTGGAAGGAAGTATTTACCTATGTTACAAGAGATACTTAGAAAAAAAGAGCCCCCAGTCTCACAAACATAGGCAGCCTACCTACCTAACATGGTATTTAATCTTTTGCCCATAGTTAGACTTTTAATGGGGAATAAAGTCCCCTAAAATCAACTCCCCTCCAGAGATGAGATGTCTGCAAGCTCCCTCCCTGCCACTAGTCTTCTTTCAGATTTAGTGTCTTCAAGCATCTTAGTTGGCCATCCCAGGAAGACATTACTCCCACATATGTGTACAGGAGTTCATTCATCCCAGAACCCATGGCATGCTGAGAAGAAACATTTTTGGCAAGCAGGTAAGAGGCATATACAGTATATATATCTTGCAGAGGAGACATACAAAGTCTCTTCGGCAATAAAAGCCTACCTACCAGCAATTTTTCTAACACTAAGGTTCCACATTAATTGGAATCTACCAAAAAAGGCATAGTTCCCCAAAATCTATCCATTCTTCTTTCATGCTTCTAGCTTAACCCCCCAAACCAACAATAAAAATTTGGTTTTAGAATGAGTCTTTTTTTTTTTTTAATCCATGCTGCTAATTTATTATTATTATGAAAACTCAAAATAGGTACTGTCACAGCATTTCTCTACCCAAAGGAGCTTTAAGGGACCCTCAGAGTTGCAATAAATCACATTATCAATCTCACATCCATTCACCAAAATCAAATGTGTGTGAACTAAGCATTAAACTATGACATCCTACGGGATGTCAGCTCCACAATCAAGCGTGTGCTTGAGAAGAGCCGGGTGAGGAAACGCACCGGAGGGAGCAGGAAGTGACGTCATCCCACACGGTACTCCTGGAAGTGATATTGGAACAGTGCTGTAAATGTGGTAATCAATATTGTTTGACCCTAAGTTTGGGTGTTGTAATACAGCAGTTCGTATATGTGTAATAGATCCTAGCGCTGGTGAATTGTGGTAATATTGATTTGTAAATACAAGTCTACACATTTCAAAAAAAGGCCCCACCAAGGGATCAGGAGCATTTTATTATCAGTTTTTGTTTTTAAAAAAATGAGAAAATAGCTCACATAACTTTTTGTTGATATAAAACCACAAATAATGATATGTAATTACTGTTTGTTATATACAACAAACTGTCCGTTAAGAGCTGGAAGTCTCACATGTCATTTGAGCATCTTCATAAAGAGAAGATGGGTCCTGTTCATTGTCCTCAAAACTTTTAGCTATGGTAACATTTTCATACTTTGGCTCTAAATCTTCCCTTTCATCTGGACTTTGGTAAATGTGTTCACTATTTTGAGCTTGTTGCAGGATTAATGGTTCCTGCAAGTTAGAATACATGTTCTCCAGCTTCCCAGAGCTACCAGTCCGCTCAGATCCATCTTCAGGATCGTTTTTCTTTAGAATGGAGGATGTTTGAATAACTGAATTTTTATTTGCATTGTCCAGCAACTTACTAACAGGAGAATCTTTATTTGTGACTTTTAAATCTTCCTCACAAGTGGTCTTTATCTGTGAAAGTCTGGCATTTGAATGCTGCAACAAGCTTTTTCTAACAGGTTTCGGAATCACTTTCTGAAAACTGCCAAAGCGTTTTAGAACAGCCTGGACCGCCCCATCCATATTGCCCTCTGACCTTCTTCGAGGCTTGTAAGACTTTCGAGGAGGACCAACACTCACATAAACAGTTGTAAGGTTATGACTTTTCTTTTTTGCTTCTGCACTTAAATCTTTTAATCCAGAATCTGTTGACTCAGCTTTAAAGATTGGCTTTTGAGCATTAGACATTGTCCTTCGTCTCCCAGCTGGAGTACACCTCTGAAGCTTGGGATGATCTTCTGGTTCTGGATTAGGGCTTACTTTGTCATAATTATCAGTGCCATCATCATACTGCTGTGACTCATTTCCTCTAAGTGTCTGAGACTGTATAGATGGTAGTTTTGGGAGGCTCATGGCTAGTTTTGGTTTCCTGGCAAGGTTAGGTGTATCAGTTGTGGAAGATCTTCTACTTTCAAACTTGGTCCCTTCAGCAAATGACACAGATGGTCTTTTCGCTTTGGCAATACTTGATGTCCTGGGAATAGAAAATGGAAGGCAGACCTCCTCTGCACTGAGAGCCATTGCTTCAGGAAACACATTACATTTAGAACTTATCTCTTGAAATCCATCAAGGTCAGCAACAGATAACCCTGTATGGCAGAAGAAGAGTCATCATTATTTCAAATGTCCAGGCATTCTTCCAAGGTATAGCTCGGGGTATTAGGAATGTACCCCTAATAAATACATACTGCAAAAATATCCAATATAAAACATTTCTTTATCCATTAGCAAACTAGAGGCAGGAAAACTATTAGGCAAAGGACAATTTTAATACAAAAAAGAAAATATAAAACAATAAGGTAAAAGCAGTCTTATTTTAACAAGTATATATAAAGGCATTTTAGGGATGTTTTGCCTCAGGTTCTTCAAGTTGACTACATTTATCCTTATGTCAGACTGGTTCTCTTAAATTCTGTAGCTGTTTTTTCATGGGCATTTGCCTTACTTTCTCTGATGCAGGTAGAGGATTTGCTAAAAAGTCTGAATTCATCTATGGTCTCTCATGTGTTTTCTTTTAAATGAATATCTTAGCATTTATAGTAAATCAGGGCCTTAATTAAAAAAACTGTAGTGTCTCACATACATATTAAGTTAGTATTATCACACCATACCATTGCCACAATGTGGAAAGGTGAGACTTATCTTAGATGATCCTTTCTGTTTGGTGTTTGAAGACAAGGTCCTCCTGCACTCTTAGTTTATGCTATGAATATTGGCTCATGCTCAAACAGTATTTTTAGGGGGACAATAAGTATCACTGGGGATGGCTGGCAGATCAAGTATTCTCTTTGTAGAGTTCTACAAGTTATACCATCTACAAATGATGGGATATATTTATAGAATTTTTATTTATTTTACTACTAATGGTGGCGATCAGTGACTTATAGCGGAACTGCGATATTGCGGCGGACAAAACGGACACTAACTGACACTTGACACTTTTTTCGAAACCAATACAGTCATCAGTGTTAAAAAATATGCACTGTCACTGTACTAATAACACTGGCTGGGAAGGGGTTACCATCAGGGGCGATCATAGGGTAAACTGTGTTCCTAGCCAATGTTTGTGTACTGTGTGGGAGGTGCTTTTCGGGGGAAGGCATGGATCCATGTCCCTGCTTTGCAGAAACACAGGATCCATGCCTTGTATACATCGGCAAACTGCTGTTCTGCCTGTGTAGCTGAACGATCGGCATCCGCGGTACCCACTGATCGTCTCACGCTGTGCATAATTCGCGCCCGCTACCCAGAAGTGCGGGATTACGTATATATGCACATGATCCTGCGCACAGCTGCCGCCCTGTAGCAATAAAACTGCTATAGGGCGGTCAGCGAGTAGTTAAGTTGTACTGCTGTGTATGTCAGAACAGGAAGTGATGGGATACCTCTCCAACAGGGACACAGACAAAAACAAATATTTAGTAGTGTGTAGAAGGGTTAGAACTTCTGACAGTGTTTTTATCACTTCTATGCTTTCCTATGCTGGTGACACCCTTCCCCCCTATTTTCTGCATTGGTGTCAGAGGAAAAGAAAGTAAGAAAAATATCCCACATAGGTTACAGACTTAAATATAACTCTTTCTCATCTAAAATGAAAAAATATTGGTGGTGTTAGCTTAAAGGGGTTGTAAAGGTTCATGTTTTTTCATCTGAATGCCTCCTATGCATTAAGGTGAAAAAACTTTCGGCGATTGCAGGCCCCCCAGCCTCCCCGTTTACTTACCCGAGCCCTCAAAAGTCGCTTGATGTCGGCCCGGTCTTCTCGGCTGTTCTCGGCCCTTCATTGGATAGATTGTTGGCAGCGCATCCATTGACTCGTGCTGCTGTCAATCAACTCCAATGATGCAAGGGCCGGGGGGCGGGGCCGAGTCCTGTAGTCGGCGGCTTATGAACGCCGGATACAGGACTCGGGAGCATGCCCGCATACTAACCCCCTTGGGAGAGAGCTTCCCAGAGGGGGTTAGCTGATGCAGGGGGAGCCGAGCCAGCCGCCGAGGGACCCCAGAAGACGTGGATCGGGGCCACTGTGTGCAAAACGAGCTGCACAGTGGAGGTAAGTATGACATGTTTGTTATTTTTTTTTTTTTTTTTAAATGAAGCTTAACAACCCCTTTAAGCTTCATGTTAGAAACATATTACCGAAGAAACAACAGAAAGAATATATGGTCCTTTTTGCTTGAAAAATGATATTTCAAAGTATATCACTTCTATTACTGATTTCCTTTATAAACCATGCACACACCCATGAACTGCAGGCACTCAATCCTTTCCTATTATTATGCTTCTTTGATTGAGCTCTGCACCTACAATGCTGCCCCCCCCTATTGGTTTATTTCACTGCCTTAGTTATAAATAATACAACTGCAGCTGTACACATCAAAGAGACTGATTACTGGATTAACTAAACAATATTAAGGGATAATGAAGAAGCATAATTTATTTGTGATGCATTCACAGCATTACCACATTGACACTTTTTAAATTAAATATCTATTTCGGAAACCTGTACACGTGTCTGGTTTAAGTACTGATGTAATCAAGTACAGAGTTAAAAAAGTGGGGTTTTAGTCAAACTTTTATTAGAATCAGTGGCAACCTAGATCCAGCTTTAAGTGGAACTCCAGGCAGCTATAATTGTGCAGCTTCATAGTTATTTATTCGTAAAAATCATTAAATGCATTTTTAAATACCTAAAGTATAATATCAAGTAACTTTTAATTTAATTCCCTGAAAAAACAAACTTTTCAAAAATGAAAAGCCAATCTTTGAGTCTCCATCTCTCGCTGTTGCACTGTGCATAGACTTGATCTTCCATCTTGACTTTGAGTTAAGCCCCATCCCCATTGAAACAAAGTATCACCCACGTTGTTCAAATATTGTTGAATGAAATAGATGGGTCTTTTCACTGGTGAGAATTTTTTGGACAGAACATAGACTATAGCATACATCTGGCTGGGAATTCTTAGTCCCCTGGGTGCACAGAAAAAGATTAACAAAGGTACTTTACGAGTATCATTTCTTTATGCCCCTGGTCCAACAGTGAATCCATAAACTCTGGGTTATAGCACCGATACAGTGTAATATTATAGAGCCATTTATTTCAAACTGCATACAGGTGTTTTGGGTTTTTGGCCATCATCAATGCAATGTTTGTAAAAAATAACTGCTATGAAGTAGGTCTTGGGGAGCAATAGGAAACCCGACACTGAACACAGTAGTAGTCAAAGGCTGCATGCTTGTCAGAACACAAAAGCTCAGCGGGGGAGATCACTGCACTTACTTCGGATAGTTAGTATAGCGGTTTCCACCGGAGCTGACAGTTTTTTTTCGTTCATCCCACTGGGTTGATCGAAAAAAATAAAAAAAACTCATAGTGTGTACCAGGCTTAAGGCTCGGTTTACACTAGCTGACTCCAAAGTTGTATCATTTTCAGTGCAACTTGGAATCCGACTTTGAAGTGACTTTAATAAGACTTTTACACTCTCTGACATTAAAGCCATGTCAAAGTTGGATCAAAGTAGTGCGGGAACCTTTTCTGAAGTTGCAGCGACCTCAGTAGTGTCAGTTGGAACGGCTCTCATAGAGATACATGGCATTTCACATGTCCTGTGACTTTGGGTCTCACAAGTTGGATCCCAAGTTGCAGGAGTGTGAACCGAGCTTTAAGGGATTACTGCAGGAAGGGGGCCCTGATTTCACTATGTATAGCTTTAATAAGACCTTATTTAGAATGCTGTGTCCAGGTCTAGAGACTTCCCTAAAGTGGGGTACACACTATAAGAAAAATCAGAAGAAAAATTCTGTACGCGGCACAATTGTTCAGTTTTCATATAGTGTGTACACAACTTTCGACATCCGATTCAGACTTTCCAAACGAAAATTTCTTAAGGGACAAACTCCAAAATTTGGATACAAAAGACTACACATGATTAGAAACAATAAACAAAAAAAGCCTCTGTCGTTCAAGAATTTTCGTATAATTAGCATCGCATACTAGTTTATTATGAAATACTTATCTTAGCACGAAGCCCCCACAGCGGCGCACGCACACCGCTGAGATGGCTGACATCTTCCCTAGAGTTTCTTCCAGGTTCGCGGGCTCCGGCGCACAGGAGCCACTGTTTACGGCACAGGACTCGGAAGGAGCGGCACCCGTGGCCATTCCTTCAGAGGGCATGCGCCAGTGATGTCACTGGCTGCATGTAATGTAAATATCTCCTAAACTGTACACGTTTAGGAGATATAGACACTACCTATAGGTAAGCCTTTTTATAGGCTTACCTATAAGTAAATGTCTGCAGAGGAAATTTACTTCCTCTTTAAAGTGGTAGTTACTGAAATAAAAAATAAAATTCCAGTCCGCCTGCAAATTAATGACATAATGTACTAGTATGCATTGCATACTAGCACATTATGAAAGACTTATCTGTTAAATGAATCCCTTCACCACTGTCAGGGCTTCCATTTTCACCCAGTCTTCCTTGCGGGTTAGCAGGCTCCGGCTGTTTGAATGGCCAAACCGCGACAAAGTCGCATGCACAAGAGTCACAGTTGTGGCACAGCACTCTGGATTGATGGCACATTCAGTATGCCCTCGATTCAGAGCACAGTGTGCATGCACCAATGATGTAATCGGCTGCAAAACATGGGAATATCTCCTAAATGGTGCATGTTTAGGAGATATTAATTTTACCTACAGGTAAGCTTTATTATGAGTGTACCTGTAGGTAAAAGTGACAAAGCAGAGTTTACTGCCACTTTAAGGCTTGTGGTATGTTGACTATCGGGGAGCAACCTTGGCATACCATATACAGTATATCTATTACCAACCACAGAGTCGGTCATTTTTTTGTGTATCTATTTTAAACACTTCCACAATATACTGAAAGTATTGTTTAGTAATGTGCCTCTATCTGTAATTAGATAACCTTCTATATCACCTTCTCTGGGAGGAACACAGTAGATTGGGTCTTCTTCATCTGACTCAAATGAAGAAAATGAGTTCTCAGAGATCCAGCCAGTGGAGGGGGATTCAATGAAACTGTGGTTGAAAGGAAGTTCTGTATCATGGTGAGAAACTGAAATAAAAAAAAAAAACAGCATGAGCTGAAAAAGCATAGCTTCAACTTCTTTTTCACACTTGGACAAAAATAAACATTGCTTGATTTATTACATTTTAATAAATATGGTTCATTGCTGTCACAAACTAATGTGATCAACAATAAGGTCCTTTGAGATTTTCTTACCAGTAACCCAGGAAACTTTATTGTTCCCAACAGAACAACACGGCAAGAGGGAGCTTATGTTCACTAAGGCACCCTGGAAATTGTGCTTCATTCTTGATAAACACCCTTCGTCTCCATTAGACACTCTATAGTGAAAAGCAGATACTAATAAGTATACCTCTAGGTGCCAGTAAATTCATAAAGTTTCTAAAACACAAAAAATCATAATGGAATATAACATATATTAGATGCTGGTGTGAATATACATGATAATATTGATTGGGTGTGTTAGAGACATGTTATACTTCAATGAGGGGGCAAGACTTGTGTTGTGGAGGGTTTAAAACAAGGATATGGGTAAGTGATCCAGTCCCACTGAGAACTTCCATATCAAGGATAATCATTTTTTTACATCTTTTACTTTCCATACAATCATCCATTTCTGCTTGTTCTTGGTGCCAAGACTGTGTGGTTTTGCCTGGCACATGATGGCCCAATATTTAAAGCGGAACTCCACCCAAAAGAGAAGGTTACGCTTTAAGTCCTCCTCCCCTGCCACATTTGGGGAGTGGGCGGGAGAGTGGGTACCTAGTTTTGACAGGTACCCGTTCCCAACTCCACTCAATTATATTTTGTGTGCCATTATTTTGAATTGCACCCCAACAGACTGTTAAAGTGCAGTGCAATGAATGAGCTACATCACACAACTTTTGGTGTATCTTTGCATATTTAAAGAAGGGGTTACTTTCAAGGCATACCTGCTCTAAGTTTATCAATTGATATATTTTTTTCAAAGTGCATGCACTAAACAATTGCTAGGTATTATATAGCGCTGTCAATTTACATATATGTTGTACATTCACATTGGTCCCTACCCTCAAGGAGCTTACAATCTAAGGTCCCTAACTCACATTCATATACTAGGGCCAATTTAGACAGAAGCCAATAAACCTACCAGCATGTCTTTGGAGTGTGGGAGGAAACCAGAGTACCCAAAGGAAACCCAC
This sequence comes from Aquarana catesbeiana, assembly GCF_042186555.1. NCBI lineage: Eukaryota > Metazoa > Chordata > Amphibia > Anura > Ranidae > Aquarana > Aquarana catesbeiana. The sequence continues at coordinate 666,935,953 of NC_133325.1, read as the reverse complement.
GCAGGCAACATGCAACCTCCAGGCAGGTAGTGTCGTGGTTGGGATTTGAACCAGCGACCTTTTAACTGCTAGGCGAGAGTGCTACCCACCACACCGCTGTGCCACCCATAAATTGATTGGGATATTTGCAGTTTTTACTAGGCTGGGAAAAATTACAGTTTTTCATCAGAAGAGCAAATAGCCCATAAAACATTACAAAGGAGCATAAAGCATACCTGCTGGGCCATAGATAAGATTTTCTTTCCATCCACCATGGGTCGGAGGAAACAAAATCGCTGAAATCCCCCTTCAACACAGTCAGTGTTGATGGAGGATTCCTCCTGCTGTGCTATTGTATTCTGCCAGCATGGGGCGCAGGGAGCATTCCTGGTTGGCAGAATACAATGGCTATAGCCGCTGGCCGTAACCGTATGTGAAAAAAATCCAACATGCTGGTTGTACCCCAGTCGATCGATCAACTTGGGTACAATCAGCCTTACCATACATGGTTCAAACTTCAGTGCTGCCTATAATAACAAGAAAAAATAAGTAAAACAAAGTCCTATACATTACTTTTACCAATCAATTCTGCAACTTTTTGTTTTTAAATTATATATAACCATAGGAGTGAGTCTCCTAAACTTCCAGCCCCAGTTATCACACAGGAAGTCAGGGGAATACAGCAATAAGCAGGATAGCCACCATATTCCTAATAGCAAGAATTACAAAGTATGTTAAATAACTGATATTATTGAGACAAAAGATGAGCACCTTATTGTTTTTACCTATGAATAAAGGGATTTATTTAGTTAGTGACATGTGGGACAGTGTGTCTTATCTAACTTTTTGCTGCTCTAAATGTGGCCTTTCCATAGATTAGGGTCCCAGAAAACATGTTTGAACACCTAGGTCCCTGGACAGATGTACGGATTGCCTGTGTTTGTTTTCCTGACAATTGTGACCAAGACATACCATAGGCTGCAATGGAATATACAGCCATAGAAGTACTTTATCAATGTATGTGAGGTTCTTATACCACTTCTCCAAGTCTACCTTACGTGCTCCAGAAATTTGGTGAGGATGCTGAATGTCTGGATTTCTAAGATTCTCTTGTTGCTGTTGATGGACAAATCCATTGCATGTTGGGTCAATTTTAGTCAATACGAAGAAATGTTAGGCTCTGCTAAACTAAACATTTTCTTCTTGTCAACAGAAAAAAAAATGTAATGGTGTTGTATGTCTTATTTTCTTATTTCTCCAATAAAATATACTCCCAAAAGACTCTCCAAAGTGACGCTTCAAAGCATGTTACCTGTCCTATATAAAAATGTGTTTACACTTTGTTCTAAAAGATGGCTTGAGTCTGAAAAACATCCATTCTTTATCTCATTTGTTGACATTTGGAAGTGGGTAATTCATGCTTTGTGAATGTTTATTGATAATAGCACAGTGTTCATTGTTAATTATATACAACCTTGTTTAACAAATATTTTGAAAGCTGAATGGATTACCTATTAGTAAATGGTGTCGTTTGTTAAATTACCACTAGGTGGCAGGTTTACACAATGTTCAAAATTTGTAACCTTTATCTTCCAATTTGGGCAAATGTATGATGGGAAAATTAGATTTGTTTTTGTCACTTTGGAAACGCTGACATTTTTGAGAAATAAAACTGGTCTCTAGTTATTACTGTATATGCATAGCTCCCAACTGTCCCTGATTTCGAACAAAGTCCCTCTGTCCCTCTTTCCTCCTTGTTTGTCCCTCATTTTGGTCTGATCTATATAGTAGTATATAAAATGCACTCTTTATCTTTCTAAAAACGTTTCCTAGTTGCTAAACCTTTCATCCAATTTCTAAACCGCTGCATTTGTAAATGTCAAAAGCTTGTATAAAAGGAATAACAGTGGTAAAAAAAAAAATCACTCGTGCCTTTTTCTTTTTATAATTTAGAGGGCGTGCCATGGGGGCGTGTCCTATGCCTAGATACTTTTGTTAATAGGTGTCCCTCGTTCCCATCTCAAAAAGTTGGGAGGTATGTATATGCGATATAACAAGGTCAGAACCATGCTAAATTGTTGTTTTCAGTATTTGTTTCTATTTCATATTTACTCTATTTTACATTCTACCGCAGATTTGTACAGGCAACCCTACAGAAGATATGAATAGATGAATAGAAAAACAGGCCTGATATCTCAGTGTCCTCTCAAATTATACAGGCTGGGTGTAAGCAAATCTCATCATGTCAACTTGTTGCACACTGCATGAATATGCACAGACTTAAATATTTCCATTGGTATGCAGATGATATGATTTATTTATATGAAAATGTTTCTAATATACAGTATCTCACAAAAGTGAGTACACTCCTCACATTTTTGTAAATATTTTATTATATCTTTTCATGTGACAACACTGAAGAAATGACACTTTGCTACAATGTAAAGTAGTGAGTGTACAGCTTGTATAACAGTGTAAATTTGCTGTCCCCTCAAACTAACTCAACACACAGCCATTAATGTCTAAACCGCGGGCAACAAAAGTGAGTACAGCCCTAAGTAAAAATGTCCACATTGGGCCCAAAGTGTCAACTTTTTGTGTGCCACCATTTTTTTCCAGCACTGCCTTAACCCTCATGGGCATGGAGTTCACCAGAGCTTCACAGGTTGCCACTGGAGTCCTTTTCCAGTCCTCCATGACGACATTACGGAGCTGGTGGATGTTAGAGACCTTGCGCTCCTCCACCTTCCGTTTGAGGATGCCCCACAGATGCTCAATAGGGTTTAGGTCTGGAGACATGCTTGGCCAGTCCATCACCTTTACCCTCAGCTTCTTTAGTAAGGCAGTGGTCGTCTTGGAGGTGTGTTTGGGGTTGTTATCATGTTAGAATACTGCCCTACAGCCCAGTCTCCGAAGGGAGGGATCGTGCTCTGCTTCAGTATGTCACAGTACATGTTGGCATTCATGGTTCCCTCAATGAACTGTAGCTCCCCAGTGCCAGCAGCACTCATGTAGCCCCAGACTATGACACTCCCACCACCATACTTGACTGTAGGCAAGACACACTTGTCTTTGTACTCCTCACCTGGTTGCCACCACACACACTTGACACCATCTGAACCAAATAAGTTTATCTTTATTGGATATGTTTTATAGCAGAAAGAAAAAATAGTTTTTTTTCCAAGATTTTTTTTTTTTATTTAAGTAATAAAAAATGAAAAACCCAGAGGTGATCAAATACCACCAAAAGAAAGCTCTATTTGTGTGAAAAAAATGACATAAATTTCATTTGGGTACAGTATTGCATGACAACACAGTGCTTCCAGGTGATTGAGGAGTGCGGGTGGTTGAGGCGGGCTTTCGAACAGCCTTCTTGTTTTAGTTTTTTCTATTCTTTGTTGATTTTCTTGTATTCTTTGTCTCTCCCCCCCCTTTTTTTCCCCCTTTCCTTCCTTGATCCTACCTTGCTATTTTTTTTCACTACCCACTTCGGCTGGCCGGTGGGTGGCGGAGATGTTGAGATGCTATTCCTTCACCTTGTTGGGGGCCCCTGCTTGGGATTGATGTATGTTTTTTACAAGCGTTTTTTTTTTGTGCTATTTTTAACTTGTACTTGATCCTTTGTATTGTAGATGACTGTAAGGTATAATAGCCAGATCTCTTAGTTTTTGTTATTGATGTCTTGATATGTTCCACCAGCATTGTGGGTCTTACTCTATGAAGTCATAATTTGTCTACAATTTGTGTACTTTTTTGGAAAGACTCTTAATCTATATAAACAGAACGTAACACAGTGCTAATTGGCAAAAAATAGCCTGATCATGAAGGGGGTAAAACCTCCCAGTGGAGGTGGTTAAAGTGGTGGTTAAAAAAGATCAAAATTATTTCAAAAGTTTTCAAATTGCACTTGACAGTTGGAATCTAAATAATTAGCAAGTAGTGATGTGATCTGAACAAATCTATGTGAAAGTCTGTTGATTTCCTATTAACTAACAGCATCAATGTGGCAGAAAGTGACTAGTAAAGTTTCAAACTACAGTAAACCTCGGATTGCGAGTAACGCAGTTACCGAGCGTTTCGAAATACGAGCTATTATTTTTAAAAAAATCATGACTCGGTTTGCGAGCGGTCTCGCAAAATGAGCAGGATTCAAGCCTCTGCGGTGTGCAGTACCACATTTGGGCAGAGGTGCGGGGATGCTGGTAACACTCGGAGCCGCTCGGATGCACTCGGAGCCACTCGGAAACTCAGTTCGAGTGTTTCCGAGCCTCTCCGAGTGCATCAGAGTGATTTCCGAGTTTCTCCAGCGCCCCCCCACCTCTGGCCACATGCGGTACTGCATACAATAGAAGTCACTGTGGAACAAATTATCTAAGTTCCCATTGACTTCTAAGGGGAAAATCGCTCTGCTATATGAGTGCTTGGACTACAAGCATTCTTCCGGAATGAATTATGCTTGTAATCCAAGGTACCACTGTACTTAGACTATATCATCAGTCTATAGCAAACTGCCTAAAAATAATATCAGCATGGAAATTGGTGAAGAGGTTTCCTGCTAAGATTTGTGCTTGGTCAGAGAATTTGATTATGAAAGTAGAACACTCTTTACCTATGTTTATTGTCCATTTGATTGTTCCCACAGCAGCAACAACAGCAACAGCAGCAGAGGATGAACAGCAGGCATATGGGAATGAGAACTCCAGCGATTATTGCCCCTTTCTGGCTGGATGCTGTGCAGGATAATCAGATATATTCATTAATCAATGCATGCTACTATGTCACAACTCAGTTTAACGAACAAAGTGTATGTAAAAAAAAAAAAAAAAACAGCTTTAGGCCTCGTTCACACCATGGTGCAGGGACATCAGTTTTCTGCACATGTTCTGCAAGGGCTCAAAAAAACAAAGGTTCTCTATATGCCCTGTTCACACCACATACAAGGGCACATAACTGATGCACATGAAAACTAATGGAAACTGATGTGAAAGAGATATCAGTTTCCCCATCAGTTTTCATGCACGTATGGTGTGAACGAGCCATTGTCAGACAGGAGGGAAGCTGCAACCACTTTATGTCAAGAAATTCAGCCTAAGGATGTCAAGTGGTTAAAGGACAATGTGACACGCTTTGTGATATTGTTCTTTAATAAAATATCTACACGCCTTGACTGCAGCCCTCCTAGGATATTTACTTTCCTCACCAATCCAGCAATCTGTGACACATTGGGGTGAATTTAGTACATGCAAATAGACTGCGCACTTTGCAAGTACAGTTGCACCTTTTTTCTCCAGGGCTCAGTAAATGTAGTAAAGCCCTGCCGATTTCCACCATAAAATCATGTGCAAACAAAAATGCTGTTTTTTTCATATTTCTTGCTCCCAATCGGGTATTCTCTACAAAGTGAAGCATTATTATTTTGTATTATACAGGATTTATATAGCGCCGACAGTTTACACAGCGCTCTACAACAAAGGGGAGACAGTACAGGTGCAATACAATTTAATAAAGGAGGAATCAGAGAGCCCTGCTCATTAGAGCTTACAATCTAAGAGGGAGGGTCAAGAGATACAAGAGAAAATAACTGTGGGGGATGGGCTGATGGAAAAAATAAATGTGCAGTTGTTAACAGGGCCATCTAACATTGATTGGACCCTGGGCAATCATTTTCCTGGGGCCCCGCAGGCCCAACACCACCACCCCCGGCCCAACACTATGCAGTATATCTCTCCACCTGCTCTGAAACATACAATAAATAGCAGGTACACTCAAAATCAGTTTACTGCAGCAGATAAGGTAGCAATTGCAATTGGTTGTCAGAGGTTACAGCATATCATTACCCCTTACTGACTGGTTGCTAGAGGTTACAGCACACATTACAGCTCCCCGATTAGTTGCTAAAGGTTACAGCACATCATTTCTATGCGCTATGTGCTGATTGTTTGCTAGAGGTTATTGCACATCATAATCACTCATCCATTGGTTGCTAGAGGTTACTGCACATTAGTACCCTTCACCCATTGATTGCTAGAACTTACTGCACATTATTACTGCTCACTGATTGGTTGCTGGAGCTTACTGCACATCATTACCACACACCGATTGGTTGCTAGAGCTTATTGCACATCATTACTGCTCACCCATTGGTTGCTAGAGGTTACAGAACATTATTACTGCTCACTGATTGGTTGCTAGAGGTTACTGCACATCCTTGCCGCACACAGATTGGTTGCTAGTGGAGGTATTAACAGAGAGGTGTAGCAGACAATGAGCAGTGGGAAAGGTGGATGAATCTGGCAGTAGCATTCTCTATGGACTGAAGGGGGGATAGCCTATGTAAAGGTGATCCAGTGAGAAGGGAGTTGCAGTAGTCAAGTCAAGAGACAGGGAGTGAACTGGGAGCTTTGTGGTGTCATTGGTTAGGAAGGGGCATATTCTGAAGATGTTGCAGAGGTTGAGGTGGCAAAATTTGGACAATGATTGGATGTGGGGCCGAAAGAGTTCAGGATTACACCTAGAACCTTGGCATGTGGGTACGGGCTGATTGTAGTGTTATCGATCTTGACAGAGAAATCAGGGGAAGAGGCACGTGGGGATTATGAGCTCGGTTTTGGATAGATTGAGTTTGAGGAAGTGGTGTGACATCCAGGTTGATATGTCTGTTAGTAAATTAGTGATACATAAGGAGACTGAAGGAGTGAGCTGAGGGGTAGAGAGATAGATTTGGGTGTCGTCAGCATAGAAATGGTATCAGAAGTAATGGGAGGCTGACCCAGGGAGAAGGTGTAAATGGAGAATAAGAGAGGTCCAAGGACAGAACCTTGGGGGACCCTGACAGAGAAAGGAAGAGGAGAGGAAGAAGTAGAGCTGTAAGTAACGCTAAAGGTGCAGTTGGATATGTAGAATGAGAACCAGCGAATAGTACAGTCACATAGACCAAAAGTGTGTTTGAGGAGGAAGGGGTGATCCACTGTGTCAAAGACAGCAGAGAGGTCCAGGAGTAGAAGTACAGAATAGTGTCCATTGGATTTAGCTGTTAGCAGATCATTTGTGAGTTTTAGGAGAGCAGTTTCCGTGGAGTGTTGAGGGCGGAATACAGACTGAAGGGGATCAAGAAGGTTATTCTCGGCAAGGTGGACGCTCTCAGTTGGTTGTAGACCAGACGTTCAAGGAGTCTGGATAAAAAGGGGAGCAAAGAGATGGGGCGTAGGTTGTTAAGATTGGTGGGGTCAAGTGAGGGCTTTTTTTAAGTATGGGGGTGACTAGTGCATATTTTAGAGAGTTGGGAAAGATGCTAGAAGAGAGGGAGAGATTGAAGATGTGAGTTAGAGAGCATAGAATAGGGCCAGAGGGTGAACATATCATTTGAGAGGGAACAAGGGGGCAGGTGGTTAGGTGGACATTAGTGAAAGTTTAGCAACCTCATCTATAGTGGCGGGGTTGAATGAAGGAAATAAAGATTGTACCTGTGGACATGGAGTGTTAAGTGAGGAAAATACAGTATCTCCACAGTGGAGATCTCCTCACGAATTGTATCAAGCTTATGTTTGAAGTGATTGGCGATCTCCTGTGCAGTGATTGAGTTAGTGGATGGAAGCAGGGGAGGACGAAGTAGAGAGTTAAAGGTAGAGAAGAGCTGACGGGTACAGAATGATAAGTTGTTAATTAGCGTGATAAAATAGTTCTGCTTGGCAGTGAGGAGACAGGAATTGTATTTCTGGAGGGAAGATTTATATTGGTTGAAATCTTCCTTCGACTTAGTCTTACGCCACAGGCGCTCAAGACCGTGGCTATGTTTTTTCAGACTTCTTGTGTTATCAGTTTGCCAAGGTTGTAGAGGGCCTGATTCTGTGTGTAGTGTGTGTGTGTGGGGGGGGGGGCAGTATATCCAGGGAGGATAACAGTGAGCTGTTGTAGACAGAAGTGGCTAAGTTGGGGCAGCACAGGGATGAGATTTTGTCATAGAGGTGGTCAGTAGCAGAGTAGAGAAGAGAGGGGTTGCGGTGGCAAAGGTTTCCAATAAGGTTGTGCTCAGAGAGAGGTAAAGGATTGCTGGAGAGGTTGCATGGAATGCATAGGTGGGAGAAAACAAGGTTGAGGATGTTACCCATCAGAGTGAATAGGAGCATGTATCCATTTCTTCAGGTCAAAGAGGGAGGTTAGACTGAGAAGCTTGGAAGTAGCAGGAGTCCTAGTATTAACAGGGATGTTGAAGTCACCAAGAATGATTGTGGAGAAATCACTAATGCCAGGAGTCTGGCTGACAAGATGTGAGGACTAGAGCTGCTGTTGTATGAGGAGGATTTCAATTTTGTGGAAATTTCAGAGACTGGGTTCAACAGCACTCATGATTGGCTGGCAACCATTCAAGAATATTCCCTATATCGCAGAGATAGGGAGGGTAAAAAGGTGGAGGGATATGCCTGTATATCCTGAATGATGTACAAGTGAATGTGAGGGACGACATCACTAATGGAGCAAGGGAGGAGGTGGAATCCTTATAGGTAGAGCTTCAAAGGGAGGAAACCAAGGGGAAAGTAATAATGTAGTAGTAGTAATTTGCTATAGGCCCCCTAATCAGAGGGAAGAGGGAGAGGAGTACCTCCTATCACAGTTGGGAATGGTGGCAAGGATGGAAAGTGTCATTATAATGGGGTATTTTAATTATCCAGACAGACTGGGCGGAAAGAACCGCACATTCGTCTAAGGCTTGCCATTTCCTAAATGCCCTGCAGGACATTTTCATAGGTCAGATGGTAAACGCACCAATAAGAAACAAAGCATTACTAGACCTACTGATTACTAACAATACAGACCTGATCGCGGATGTGGAATTACGGGGCAATTTAGGAAACAGCGACCACAGGTCAATTCGTTTCAGCATAAATCACACAAATAGGAAACACAAAAGGCAATACAAAGACACTGAATTTCAAAAGAGCCAACCTCCCTAAACTGCGCTCCTTGCTAGAAGATATTAAATGGGATAAAATCCTAGGAACAAAGAACACGGAGGAAAAATGGGATTGTTTTAAGAGCATATTAAATAAAAGTATAGGCCAGTGCATTCCAATGGGAAATAAATTTAAAAGAGCTAAAAAAAGTCCTGGGTGGCTTAACTCCAACATAAAAATGTATATAAAAGCAAAGGAGAAGGCCTTAAAAAATAAAAGGCTGAGGGGTCATCGTCAGCATTCCAACCTTACCAAGAATGCAATAAGAAATGTAAGGGTGCAATCAGGGCGGCTAAGATAGAACACAAAGGCACATAGCGGAGGAGAGTAAAACAAAGATAAAAAAAAAAACAAGAAATTCTTTAAGTATATAAATAGTAAGAAAGGGAGGTCATAACATATTGGCCCCATAAAGGATGATGAAGGGAATCTGGGTACAAAAGATGAAGGGATGGCGAAGGTTTAAAATGTATTCTTTTCAATCTTCACGAGGGAAACGGGGGGTTTCAGTAACTAAGACTGCAATGTTTATCCTCATAACATGTCACAGGAAACAACCTCACGGCTAGCAGAGGATAGAATTAGAAATAGACTTGAAAAACTTAACATTAATAAATCACCGGGACCAGATGGCTTACACCCGAGGGTCCTAAAGGAGTTCAGTAAAGTGATTGCCAGACCATTGTTCCTAATTTTTATGAACAGTCTACTGAGTGTAATGGTACCATCTGATTGGAGAAAAGGCAGTGTAGCACCAATATTTAAAAAAGGGCCAAGATATATCCCTGGGAACTACAGGCCAGTTAGCCTAACATCAGTAGTTTGCAAGCTCTTAAATGGGATTATAAGAGACTATATACAAGATTTTAGTAATAAAAAAGGTATTATTAGCAGTAATTAGCATGGATTCATGAAGAATCGTTCTTGCCAGACGAATCTATTAACCTTCTATGAGGAGGTGAGCTGCCATCTAGATAAAGAAAAGCCTGTAGATGTGGTGTATCTGGACTTTGTAAAGGCATTCGATACAGTTCCCCATAAACGTTTACTGTACAAACTAAGGTCTGTCGGCATGGACCATAGGGTGAGTACATGGATTGAAAACTGGCTACAGGGGCGAGTTCAGAGGGTGGTGATAAATAGGGAGTACTCAGAATGGTCTGGTGTGGAAAGCAGGGTCCCCCAGGGTTCTGTCCTGGGACAAATCCTATTTAATTTATTCATAAACGATCTGGAGGATGGGATAAACAGGTAAATCTCAGTATTTGTGGACAATACTAAGCTAAGCAGGGCAATAACTTCTATGCAGGATGTGGAAACCTTGCAAGAAGATCTAAACAAATGGGGTGGGCAAATGAGGTTTAATGTTGAAAAATGTAAAGAAATGCATTTGGGTGCCAAAAATATGAATGCAATCTACTCACTAGGGGGAGAATTTCTGGGGAAATCTAGGATGGAAAAGGACCTGGGGGTCTTAGTAGATGACAAGCTCAGTAATGGTATGTAATGCCAGGCTGCTGCATGCAAAGCCAACAGACTATTGGCATTAAAAAGGGTATTAACTCCAGAGATAAAATGATAATTCTCCCACTCTACAAGACTCTGGTCCGGCCGCACCTGGAGTATGCCATCCAGTTCTGGGCACCAGTCCTCAGGAGGGAGGTGCAGGAGCTGAAGAGGGTCCAGAGAAGGGCTACAAAGCTATTAAAGGGAATGGAGGACCTCAGCTATGGGGGAAGACTGCAAGCATTGATCGTATTCTCTCTGGAGAAGAGACGCTTGAGAGGGGATATGATTTCAATGTACAAATACTGTACTGGTGACCCCACAATAGGGATAAAACTTTTCCACGCAAGGGAATTTATAAAGACACGTGGCCATTCACTAAACTTAGAAGAGAAGCGGTTTAACCTTAAACTGCGTAAAGGGTTCTTTACTGTAAGAGGGGTAAGGATGTGGAATTCTCTTCCACAAGCAGTAGTTTCAGCTGGGAGCTTCGATAATTTAAAAAAACTATTAGATGGGCACCTAAACGACCACAACATACAGGGATATACAATGTACTATTAACATAAAAGCACACACACAGGTTGGACTTAATGGACTTGTGTCTTTTTCCAACCTTACTCACTATGTAAGAAAGTAGGGTAGCCAGGCAGAAAAGTCATCAAGAAAGAATGTTACTTTACCAAATTACATTTACTAAGGAAAATGACTGCAACTGCACTTGCAAAGTGTACAGTCTATTTGACTTTTTACTGCATTTTGCAGAAACGCACTACAGTCCATTTAACATGATTTCCTATGGTACACATTCACATCTATGCGTTTTTGGAAAGGGACTTTTTTCCCTCAGCAGATTGCGCTTCACATGTAATAGACTTTAATGGGCCCGCACCAAAAATGCAAGTGTTTAATGCATTTTACATGCGTTGTGTTTTTTTTCTCCATAACAAACTATGAAAAGCCAGTTTTTAACCACTTGCCAACCAGCTCCTGTACATATAGGGCAGCAGGATGGCTCTCCTGCGCAAATCGCCATATATGTACGGCGGCTCCTTTAAGAGCCATAGCAGGTGCGCCCGCTGCAAGCCGGGGGACCCGATGCGCGTGGCCTGTGGGCACGATCACCGTCGGCCATCCACGATCGCGGGCACGAGAGCCAGAATGGGGATTTGTGTATGTAAACATACAAATCCTCATTCTGACAGGGGAGTAGAGACAGATCTGCTGTTTGCAGTAATTGCAAACAGCGATAGGTCTCCTCCCCCAGTCAGTCCCATCCCCCCACAGTTAGAAACACTAACTAGGGAACACATTTAACCCCTTGATCACCCCCTAGTGTTAACCCCTTCCCTGCCAGTGACATTTACATGGTAATCAGTGCATTTTTATAGCAGTGATTCTTTTGTGTGAAATACCTGGTATTCCCACTAGTCCACCTGCTTTCCAGTTTCAAACTGACTACACTAGGCATGAGAGCACATTCATCCGACTGTGGTCAGTTTTCTGGCTGTGCTGGGAGAACAGCCTGCCTGTCCTCCAATGATCAAACTTGTACTGGCACGCCCCCTGCACAGCCATTCACTGGGAAGCTCAGTGTCCTGCTGTTCCACCACTCACACCTCTTCATGCCCGATCACTCATTTAAAATATATATACACATATACATACAAATATACACACATACATATACACACACACACACACACCCCATGTGTGTGTGTGTATGTGTATGTATATCTGTATACAACCCCAATTCCAAAAAATCTACAAAAACAGAATGGAATGCTTTGCAAACCTCTTAAACCCTTATTTTATCCTCTTTTCGCCAAATCAGGTACTTGGTATGTTATTGTACTTCAAGTGTATCTGCAGGCATCACCCTGGTACCATTTTTTAGAGCCGACGGTCGGCTTTCTTGTAATAGCAATTTTGCTATTACCAGCAGTTGGAGGAGGGGACGCAGTTGTGGTGTGTCCATTAGGGGTGCACGGGCACCGCCCCCTCTCTCCAGCCACCCCCTCAGTGTATAATGGATAGATTCATGCATTGCACAAATCTAACCATGGCCACCCCCTATTCAGACGTCCGGCCCCTTTTAGGACGCCGGGCGCCTGGATTGCAGCGGCGGGGGGTGTTTTTGAAGCACCTGATTAGAGCCATAGGCTCTAATAGTCTTCAAAAAAGGTGCACTCATGGCGCAAAGCATTGCGCTACGAGCCCACCCAGGTGTGTTATGAAAGCGAATATTCATTCGCATTTCTAACAATGAACCACCTCTCAGCCAATCAGATGCGCAGGTCTGTTACCCGTTACCCGATTGTCTGAAAGTACAGGTGCTACGATTGGACGCCTCAGCAGATCACAGATGTAATGTCAGGCTCTTGCAGACTGTCTGTCAGTACACTGTCTGCACGTAACTCCAATATGGGCAGGCAGTTACTGAAGTCCAGAAAGCTCAATAGACTATGAGAGCGCTCAGCAGCACCCTCACAGTTCATTGAGAACTACAAGCTGTCAGCCTCAACGGGGTACGATACTTATAGGCATTGATTTACAGGAAGCTGTGAACGAATGACGCAGCTGTGTGAGCGGGGGCCCTACGCAGGTGCATTATTTTAAAATTGTAACAGTGGGCTGGGGAAAAGATCCCCCATGCGCTGTCAAAGGGGGGAGAGGCTGCAGATGCTGGAATATGTTACATGCTCCACCCTAATGCCGCGTACACATGATCGCACATTCTGACAACAAAATCCATGTTTTTTTTCCAACGGATGTTGGCTCAAATTTGTCCTGCATACATACGGTCACACAAATCTTGTCGGAATATCTGAACATCAAGAACGCGGTGACATACAACACATACGATGAGCCGAGAAAAATGAAGTTCAATAGCCAGTGCGGCTCTTTTGCTTGATTCCGAGCATGCGTGGAACTTTGTGCGTCGGAATTGTGTACACACGATCGGAATTTACGAGAACGGATTTTGTTGTCGGAAAATTTGAGATCCAGATCTCAAATTTTGTTTTTTGGAAATTTCAAGGAAAAATGTCCGATGGAAAATCAGATCGTGTGTATGCAGCATTAAAGTGGTTGTAAACCCTCACATATACCCAGTGAAGTGAATAGCCTCTGATGATACACAGAGAATAAAGAAATCCTCCTACATAGGTTTTACTTGTTCAACTGCAGTCTACAACCCTTCAAATTGCTAAAATCCTTATGCATCTGTGATTAGTACAGAGAAGTGGAGAACTGCAGCTATAGCTCTGGGACTGTGTGAGAGTTCATTGGAGGAAAGGGACCCCCCCCCCTCCACATAGGCACAGAAACAAAGGAACATGCAGAGCTGTATTCTGAATAGACAAGCTGTGTTCTAATCTCCCTCCCCATCACAAATTTTAGCTCATGTTCCCATGTGCCGGAAAAACGTCTCAGAAGTGGCTCATGCAGATAACAGAGGAACGAAGCACCAGAGAGAAATGACACTTAGAGCTTTGGAGAGAGACAAGTAAACACTACATATATATGTGCTTTGCTCAGATTTCATGACTGGGGTTTACAACCACTTTAAAAAGGGTAGAACATGTAACATGTTCCAAAAGCTGAACTTATTAAATTTTCTCAGTTTAAACATTTGATATGCTTTCTATTTTGTATTGTGAATAAAATATGGGTTTATGATTTGCAAATCATTGCATTTTATAGATTTTACACACTGTCCCAACTTTTTTTTGGAATAGGGGTTGTATATACAGTACATGCTTTGTCTTTCATTTCTATTTTAAACTGAATGGCTTATTTTACAAGGTAATGGTTAATATACTGTATACTTTAAAGGAATTGTACTTTAAACTATATATGCATACTCCTTATAAGAACTCAGAAATGACAGAAGATGCACCCTATATATACTGTAATTATAAAGACAGAAATAACATATCAGAAAAAAAGACTTACTGAGCAGACAAGTTCCATACAGTGGGTTACAAGGACCACCATCACATTCACAAGCACTTGAGCAGTTGAATCCAAAAAAGCCATGTGGACATGTTTCATTGCAGCTAAAGTATACATAAAACAAAACTATTATACTGAGAATTTAAATATACCTCTTTGACATGATATTCTCATATATTAAACATGGAGAAATCCATTGCTATCTGTGTTATTAATGAATACACATAGAAATCTGCTTGTGCTGCATCGCCATTACGATGCTCTAACACACTGTAATACGCACAACTCATAGCAACACATGAAGCACAGTACTGTGCTGTATACCCCAAAGCATCTACAGAATGCACCTGTGCTACAATATACCCAAGGTATAGTGTAAGTTGCTCTGCATAGAAAAAATGTAAAGCGTGATCAATTTTTTCGTGTTTGGTGCCCAGTTAAAATAAATGGCCTGTAGTAATGCAGCATAGCACAACACATGGCAAAGTGCATTGACTTGCACTTGGTGTGCATAGGCCATGTTACTGCATACTTGTTGTGAGTCAGTCATTTAATAAACAGTAAAACATATTCACTGTCTAAAACATACATATTCTTAATTTTCTCAGTTACATTTTATTCTTTTAAGGCCCATTCATAAAGATTAACACCAATGAGAATCTGCAATTCTTGCTGTTGGGGAAACTACCTCTATGCACACTCCGTTTGCTAACAGGTGCAACCAACCAGCGGTGCAGGCAGATTTGCACCCTGTACAAATCAATTGCCAGTGCTGCCGCTGTTCACATGTAGCCACTCATTTGATCATGCAATTAGGGCTTCCACCAGCCCTGGGCAAAGACAATTCACATTCAGGGATATGTTGGCCACACACAAAATGGATGCAGCTAATTGTCCAGTTTGTATGCCACAACACAGAATGATGCTGCATCCAAATACAGAGTTTAGCTGCATCAGAATGCTGCAATCCAGCTGTCTCTAGCCACCCTACTGAATGAGCTCTTACATGATTTTTCACTTTTTTGTGTCAGGTCCTCTCTCACTGTTTCTCTAATTGTGCTGTTCACTATTTGTAATCTGTATGCCTAAAAGCCACTATGTGTATAAAATATTTGCTGCGCTCAGGTGATTGCATCTCACCAGAGCTTCCAAGAGAAAAACTGTGAATGGATTAAGACCTGAAGACCTCTTTTTATGTTAAGCCCCAACAATACTGAACTAGAACCACTTTAGCTATAGAATCATTCAAGCATACATGCAATAAAAAGTATGGTATAATTTAACATACAGAATGTATTATACCAGGTAACTCCTTCTCTACCAAGCACATGTTTATGGGCATAGCCTCTGGGACCTACTGTCAGTTTGACAGCCAAGACCCTGATCTGTATAGCAGAGCTTTGGTCAGAGTCGGTGCTTATTAGAAAAAAAAAAAAAAAAAAAAAAAAGGGAATCTCTGGCTGATACTCACCTTCAATCCAGAGCTGCCTACCACACTACTACTATTTATTTTCTGCTATAGAATGTCCTCAGTCTTCTGAGTTGAATAACTCACAATGTCATGCTGTGAATGCAATTCGGCACCCTGCATCTCAATAGCATATTGGTGCAGAGTGTGGGACTAAGATCACCACATTACAACTGCATTTTAAATCTTGAAAGCTGTCCATACCTGGGGGAGGACTAAAGAGGAAGAGGACCTCACATGTCCTTAGGACAGGCTCTGAAGACTATAAAAAAAACACATTATAGCCTTGTAGGGTTTAGTGCCGGTTCACAACAGTGTGGCTTCAGAGTTACGCGACTTTGAAGCCGACATCCCTGCGTGATTTAATCGCGGATTGCATAGACCTCTAACAAAAGTTAATGCAAGTTGTGTTGAAGTTGCCCCAAAGCAGTGCAGGAATTTTTTTCTAAGTCGGCGCAACTTGATTTGCACCGATTAGAACAGTTCTATTGCAGTTAATGGGGCGTGACTGTCGTGACAGCGTGAACCAAGTGTAAAGAAACAGATACAGTACATTGTGATTAGATGCCCCTGTCAGGAACAGAACATTCCAATGTATTTATTTTTTAGCAAACAGAAACTGGAAAACCAACCAAGATAGAAGAATCATGTTTTCTATGAAAGCCTTCTTCTCACTACTGTCCTTAGGTAGTGTTTTTCTGTTTATTTCATTCTCTGCTGTACTTGTATCTATATAGTAACACTTTGTAAAACTGTCACACTTCAAACTGGATAGAAAGCATGTTTTCTATTTTTTATTATTTTTTTTAACGAAGGAATGGAAGGATTGGGACTTTACGTGAGGATGGGGGGCCGACTACATCCCATCCTCCATCCCGTTTGATATAATAAAAAGGTTTTTGAAGGTGTGGGACTTTGAGTGAAGCACACGGATGCAGTAAAGAAATTAATTAGAAGGTGGTTTAATTAATTGAGTCAATTTTTTTAGAACATAGATTGATAGTACATTGCGTATAATGTGTCATTGTTTCAAGATAAATCATCACATATAGATACATTATCATATTATAAAACAGTATTTTACAGATACACAGGTCACGTAATAACATGATTAATTGTATTGTAGGAATACTCATAAAAGTAGCTAGCGCATTAAATCGTCATTAGAAATGATAGTGGAGATAATATAAGTAGGAAAATAATGTTAAAAACTTGCATCTAGACTCTAGTAGAAAATGTAAGGCAGTATTTTACAGTTGCACGGGTCACATAAGGGCGTGATTAATTGCAGTGTAGGTAATACTGAAATCAGTAAAAGGATGCATTAAAGGGGTTGTAAAGGTAAACATTTTTTCACCTTAATGCATTCTATTTTTTTTAAAAAGAAAAAAATTTGCGCTAGGTGTACAAAAGTTATGAGTAAAAATAAACCTATTGGATGAAATATAAACCTGTGAAAAGGTATCCTGCGACTATATGCTATAACCCTGATAGGGGGCACCACTAAACATATAAACAAAAAAGCGCAGCGCTGGATATAAACAAAATATCGTGCTATGTGCCAATACTTTTAAAATATAAACAAAGAAAAGTGCACAATTTGTTCACAAAAAATAAATACATAAACATATAGTGAAAATAATTATGCTATGTGCAAACACTTATAACTGGAGAGAAGTGCACATTAATCCACCAAAATATTATCCGTGAATATTGAGTATAAAATAAGAATTGCTAATCCATTTGTATAAAGTCCATAAATTGTAAAATTATCGCTGTTGGATAACCGACTTCCACCACTGTGAATCCCGTCACCTCAGAAAGATTTAAGGCTTACCGGATAGCCTATGGAAAAAGGCATGAACCGATCTCCTCTTAGGATGCTGCACCTTCTGTGGATGGGTTTCGCTATAGAGTGCTAGGTGGATATTCTCAGATCGTCAGCCATGGAGGA
The DNA here is from genome assembly GCF_042186555.1 of Aquarana catesbeiana. Lineage (NCBI taxonomy): Eukaryota > Metazoa > Chordata > Amphibia > Anura > Ranidae > Aquarana > Aquarana catesbeiana. Next base: position 666,918,138 of record NC_133325.1, on the reverse strand, counting down.
AAGCCATTCGCAACAGCAATTGGTGTCCAGGAGAAAAGAAAGAGATGCTCCGATAGTGTAATAAAGCTTATGGTTCCTTTATTAAAACCGCCATATAGCCATTCAATATATAAACATCCTTGCAAGGAAAAGTTTAAAAACAGCTCCGGTGAATAACGAAAGTTCGCGCATGCGCAGTACGTGCGTGCGTGTCTACCCTACGGCCGTTTCGTCAGAAATGACATCATCAGGGGCACGCCTACACGTCCGCGCATGCGCTTTAAGTACCTGAGCGGCAAAGCGAAGGTACTTAGCCATTGGTTACATAATTACCGGAGTTAAAAACAGCTGAAGCATCAAACAAAATGAAATTACTCATTTGCATACAAAAACCTTAACCAGAGCCATCTTGTGGACAACTGGAATAATGCTTCAAGCTTACACTTAAATTTAATATTTTATTATTTAAATCTTGATAATTTAAAATAAAAATAAATATAAATGGCTGAAGGACGATTCGCATCCCCCTTCAAGTTAGAAACATTTTTTAATTACACAAGCCTAAATAGGTGAGAGAGAAAAAAAAAAAAGGAAAATCTCTCTCCAAAAACTAAAAATAAATAAAACAATATATCAAAGCAAAAAACTAGATATATTATATATTCTAACGTCACGATAGAATAAAAATCACCCTTTAGATGTGGGGTGATAGACCCCAGATGAAAAAAGCCTTCTTTTGATTCAGAAAGTATTAAAAACTATTAATCAAAAAATGCAAAAAATGATGCAATCACTCTCTATATAAAGATATTCAGGACAGAGAGATAAACTGACCGAAGAATGTGGAGGGGACATCAAAAAAACTCAAAAATGTTGTTAACTATTGTTAATAAAACAATTTATGTCCCACTCCACATTTAGACCCATAGGGACATGGCAGCCTAATCTATATATCCAATTAGTCTCACTTCTAGATATACTGCGTTTACCGTTACTGCCTCGCCAGTGTGATATATATTTTTCGAGGGCTAGAAATGTGGTACCGGTGGGGTCCCTTCCATGTTTAAGATCATAATGTTTTGAAACATTATGCTTATCAAAACCCCTTCGGATATTTGCAACATGTTCCCCAAGCCTCACTTGTAGCTTTCTAGTGGTATGGCCCACATATTCCAACCCGCAAGGGCATCTTAAAAGGTACACCACACATTTTGTGGAACAGGTGATAAAAGATCTGATTGGATATGTAGTACCTGTTCCTGTAGATGTAAATTCGGTTAACCTTCTCCCCCTGAAGGCATTAATGCTACAAATTTGACACTTTTTACAAGGGTAAAAACCCTTTAAATCACCAAAAAAGGAGGGTCTTACTGGTGGATCTGGGACATTAGGTGCTATAAAGTGCCTAAGATTTGAGGCGCCTCTAAACAGCACACAAGGTTTTTCTGCCAATAGTGGCCCTAGGAGTCTGTCGTTTTTTATAACAGGCCAGTGTCTTTTTATTATGCGTTTTATGGCCCAATGCTGGCTAGAATAGGTGGTCAAGAATGCTAAACCAAAATCCTCCCTTAACTCTATTCCTGGTGGTTTATCTACCAGAAGGGTTTGACGGTCCCTATTTTGCACTTCTGTTATTAGCGTATCGAGAGTTTGGCCATCATAGCCTTTATTTAGGAATCTAGTTTTGAGCACCTCAGCTTCTACTTTGAAGTCCTCCAGCTTGGAGCAATTTCTCCTGAGCCGTAAGAATTGCCCTTTTGGAACTGCTGACAGCCAGGAACGGTGATGACATGAGTCAAGTGGAATATATCCGTTCCTGTCTGTCGTTTTAAAATAAGTAGATGTGGTTATCACCCCATTTTCTATGGTTATTTTTAGATCCAAAAAATGAATTTGGGTGGGGTTAACTTCGTGAGAGAGAACGATGCTTCTGTCATTATTATTCAAAAAAGACAAGAAAGTTGTAACGGATTCAATGTCCCCGTCCCATATAAAAAGGACATCATCGATGAATCTTTTCCAAAAGATAAGTTCATTACGTCTCCTAAATAGTACCACATCCTCCTCCCACTTAGCCATGAATAAGTTGGCCATACTGGGAGCAAATTTTGCTCCCATGGCTACTCCTTTCCTCTGCAGAAAGTAGTTACCATTGTGCCAGAAGTAGTTATGTTTCATCGAAAAGTCCAGCAGCTCGACCACGAATCTCTTTTGCGTGATTGAGATGCTGGAGTCACGATATAAGAAGAATTGAACCGCCTCATGGCCCAACTGGTGAGAGATTGCCGTATAAAGCGAAGCTACATCCGCGGTTACCAATAGGTAAGTCGATTTCCACTCTATCTCCCCAAGCAAATTGATAACATGCTTTGTGTCTTTTAAAAAGGAGGGGGTGCCCATCACCAGTGGTTGCAAATACTTATCAATGTACTTACCAACCCTGGAAGTAACAGAGTCGATTCCACTGATGATGGGCCTCCCAGGTGGATTGATTAAAGTTTTATGTATCTTTGGTAATATGTACATAATTGGCAACCTCGGTGCCAAGGGTACCAAAAATTCTTTTTCTTTTTTATTCAAGATGCCCATATCATAACCCTTCTGGACAAGCGTTTTTAAATTCCGTTTGAAACTAGATGTAGGATCTGCCGATAGAGGAGAGTAAGTTTCGGAGTCAGTAAGAATCCTTGACATTTCATTGGAGTAAGTCTCCTTATCCAAGACGACAATGGCTCCCCCCTTATCAGCGGGTCGGACCACTATATCTTTTCTTTTACACAATGACTCCATACCTACAACAATATCCTGCCTAGATCGAACAGTTCTTGTGTTTAAGTTAGCCAAATCTTTAATAACCAGATCCCGAAAAATATTAACATTGGGGGCCAGAGTCCTCGGTGGGTTAAAAAGCGAGGCGTTAGCCAAGTTAGAATGTACAATGGTGGAGGTTTCCCTCATTTCTTGTCTAGCTGGGTTACTCATGATATACCTTTTAATGTTTAATTTCCGCGTAAATTTCCCGCACGAAATCTGAATAAGTTTCAAACTTTCATAGATATACATAAATTTACGCGGAAATTAAACATTAAAAGGTATATCATGAGTAACCCAGCTAGACAAGAAATGAGGGAAACCTCCACCATTGTACATTCTAACTTGGCTAACGCCTCGCTTTTTAACCCACCGGGGACTCTGGCCCCCAATGTTAATATTTTTCGGGATCTGGTTATTAAAGATTTGGCTAACTTAAACACAAGAACTGTTCGATCTAGGCAGGATATTGTTGTAGGTATGGAGTCATTGTGTAAAAGAAAAGATATAGTGGTCCGACCCGCTGATAAGGGGGGAGCCATTGTCGTCTTGGATAAGGAGACTTACTCCAATGAAATGTCAAGGATTCTTACTGACTCCGAAACTTACTCTCCTCTATCGGCAGATCCTACATCTAGTTTCAAACGGAATTTAAAAACGCTTGTCCAGAAGGGTTATGATATGGGCATCTTGAATAAAAAAGAAAAAGAATTTTTTTGTACCCTTGGCACCGAGGTTGCCAATTATGTACATATTACCAAAGATACATAAAACTTTAATCAATCCACCTGGGAGGCCCATCATCAGTGGAATCGACTCTGTTACTTCCAGGGTTGGTAAGTACATTGATAAGTATTTGCAACCACTGGTGATGGGCACCCCCTCCTTTTTAAAAGACACAAAGCATGTTATCAATTTGCTTGGGGAGATAGAGTGGAAATCGACTTACCTATTGGTAACCGCGGATGTAGCTTCGCTTTATACGGCAATCTCTCACCAGTTGGGCCATGAGGCGGTTCAATTCTTCTTATATCGTGACTCCAGCATCTCAATCACGCAAAAGAGATTCGTGGTCGAGCTGCTGGACTTTTCGATGAAACATAACTACTTCTGGCACAATGGTAACTACTTTCTGCAGAGGAAAGGAGTAGCCATGGGAGCAAAATTTGCTCCCAGTATGGCCAACTTATTCATGGCTAAATGGGAGGAGGATGTGGTACTATATAGGAGACGTAATGAACTTATCTTTTGGAAAAGATTCATCGATGATGTCCTTTTTATATGGGACGGGGACATTGAATCCGTTACAACTTTCTTGTCTTTTTTGAATAATAATGACAGAGGCATCGTTCTCTCTCACGAAGTTAACCCCACCCAAATTCATTTTTTGGATCTAAAAATAACCATAGAAAATGGGGTGATAACCACATCTACTTATTTTAAAACGACAGACAGGAACGGATATATTCCACTTGACTCATGTCATCACCGTTCCTGGCTGTCAGCAGTTCCAAAAGGGCAATTCTTACGGCTCAGGAGAAATTGCTCCAAGCTGGAGGACTTCAAAGTAGAAGCTGAGGTGCTCAAAACTAGATTCCTAAATAAAGGCTATGATGGCCAAACTCTCGATACGCTAATAACAGAAGTGCAAAATAGGGACCGTCAAACCCTTCTGGTAGATAAACCACCAGGAATAGAGTTAAGGGAGGATTTTGGTTTAGCATTCTTGACCACCTATTCTAGCCAGCATTGGGCCATAAAACGCATAATAAAAAGACACTGGCCTGTTATAAAAAACGACAGACTCCTAGGGCCACTATTGGCAGAAAAACCTTGTGTGCTGTTTAGAGGCGCCTCAAATCTTAGGCACTTTATAGCACCTAATGTCCCAGATCCACCAGTAAGACCCTCCTTTTTTGGTGATTTAAAGGGTTTTTACCCTTGTAAAAAGTGTCAAATTTGTAGCATTAATGCCTTCAGGGGGAGAAGGTTAACCGAATTTACATCTACAGGAACAGGTACTACATATCCAATCAGATCTTTTATCACCTGTTCCACAAAATGTGTGGTGTACCTTTTAAGATGCCCTTGCGGGTTGGAATATGTGGGCCGTACCACTAGAAAGCTACAAGTGAGGCTTGGGGAACATGTTGCAAATATCCGAAGGGGTTTTGATAAGCATAATGTTTCAAAACATTATGATCTTAAACATGGAAGGGACCCCACCGGTACCACATTTCTAGCCCTCGAAAAATATATACCACACTGGCGAGGCAGTAACGGTAAACGCAGTATATCTAGAAGTGAGACTAATTGGATATATAGATTAGGCTGCCATGTCCCTATGGGTCTAAATGTGGAGTGGGACATAAATTGTTTTATTAACAATAGTTAACAACATTTTTGAGTTTTTTTGATGTCCCCTCCACATTCTTCGGTCAGTTTATCTCTCTGTCCTGAATATCTTTATATAGAGAGTGATTGCATCATTTTTTGCATTTTTTGATTAATAGTTTTTAATACTTTCTGAATCAAAAGAAGGCTTTTTTCATCTGGGGTCTATCACCCCACATCTAAAGGGTGATTTTTATTCTATCGTGACGTTAGAATATATAATATATCTAGTTTTTTGCTTTGATATATTGTTTTATTTATTTTTAGTTTTTGGAGAGAGATTTTCCTTTTTTTTTTTTTCTCTCTCACCTATTTAGGCTTGTGTAATTAAAAAATGTTTCTAACTTGAAGGGGGATGCGAATCGTCCTTCAGCCATTTATATTTATTTTTATTTTAAATTATCAAGATTTAAATAATAAAATATTAAATTTAAGTGTAAGCTTGAAGCATTATTCCAGTTGTCCACAAGATGGCTCTGGTTAAGGTTTTTGTATGCAAATGAGTAATTTCATTTTGTTTGATGCTTCAGCTGTTTTTAACTCCGGTAATTATGTAACCAATGGCTAAGTACCTTCGCTTTGCCGCTCAGGTACTTAAAGCGCATGCGCGGACGTGTAGGCGTGCCCCTGATGATGTCATTTCTGACGAAACGGCCGTAGGGTAGACACGCACGCACGTACTGCGCATGCGCGAACTTTCGTTATTCACCGGAGCTGTTTTTAAACTTTTCCTTGCAAGGATGTTTATATATTGAATGGCTATATGGCGGTTTTAATAAAGGAACCATAAGCTTTATTACACTATCGGAGCATCTCTTTCTTTTCTCCTGGACACCAATTGCTGTTGCGAATGGCTTTCCTCCATGGCTGACGATCTGAGAATATCCACCTAGCACTCTATAGCAAAACCCATCCACAGAAGGTGCAGCATCCTAAGAGGAGATCGGTTCATGCCTTTTTCCATAGGCTATCCGGTAAGCCTTAAATCTTTCTGAGGTGACAGGATTCACAGTGGTGGAAGTCGGTTATCCAACAGCGATAATTTTACAATTTATGGACTTTATACAAATGGATTAGCAATTCTTATTTTATACTCAATATTCACGGATAATATTTTGGTGGATTAATGTGCACTTCTCTCCAGTTATAAGTGTTTGCACATAGCATAATTATTTTCACTATATGTTTATGTATTTATTTTTTGTGAACAAATTGTGCACTTTTCTTTGTTTATATTTTAAAAGTATTGGCACATAGCACGATATTTTGTTTATATCCAGCGCTGCGCTTTTTTGTTTAATGCATTCTATGCATTAAGGTGAAAAAACTTTTGACAGTACCGCCGCCCCCAGGCCCCCCGTTTTACTTACCTGACGCCTCGAATCTTCGCTGCTCGTCCTCGTCAGCTTCATTGCAGCTCAGCCTGGTCGCTGATTGGCTGCAGTGGATGGATTGAAAGCAGCGCAGCCATTGGCTCGCGCTGCTGTCAATCACATCCGATGACGCGGCGCGCCGGGGGGCGGGGCCGAGTGATACAGCGAGCGGCTATAGCCGCCGGCTGTATCACGGGAGCGCGCCCGCAAGCACTCACCACCGTGCGAGGGAGCTCGCATGAAGGTGGTAAATGCTTGCGGGGAGGAGCTGAAACAGCCGCCGAGGGACCCCAGAAGACCAGGTTCGGGGCCACTCTGTGCAGAACGAGCTGCACAGTGAAGGTAAGTATAACATGTTTGTTATTTAAAAAAAAAAAAAAAATAACTTTACAACCCCTTTAAAGCATCACATTAGGAAAAAAGGAGAACTAATACTTGGTAGAGAAAGACGGCCGTGGTGAATTCATGAATGGATGGTTGTAACAGTAGTTGTTAGCTCTACGCGTTTCGGGACCTTTAAGTCAATCGTCAGGAGCAAGACCGTAGTAAATATCTAAGGAGATAAGAATAATGATAGGGACATTATGATAATATGGAAAATGAGTGGGCAAATGCAGGGAATGTGCAATATCCCCTGACACATCCATACATTTGTCCATGCTACTTACATGCGTGTGGTTGCGCAGAGGGGGAAGCACCGCCGTGCAACTCAAACTGGCCGCTAATGTTAGTCCCGGAGCTGAGGGGACCTGTCCAGGCAGCATAAACCAGCAGCGACAACATCCCTAATTGGTAAAAGTGAAGAGGTGAGGATAAGGAGTGGGTGGAAGGAAAAAGAAGAAATGGACTGTGAGGACCCAATGTGGGGACCTGGTGGAGGAAGAGGGGCTTATGGAGGTGGTGCACATGAGATGAAGGAGGGTGTGAGTGAAAATAGAGGTGAAGCGAAGAGTAGAAGGAGTGAGGAACTAGCTGAAGTGAAGGGGTGAAGTGCTCAGGAGGAACAAAAAAAAAAAAAAATGATAAAGGAGTTAGAAAAAGAAAAAGAAAAATGGCAAGAGGAGAGAGGGAGGAAAAACACAGGAGGGGAGAGGGGGAGAAAGAGGAGTGAGAAGGGGGGGGGAGCTGTAATTAGTGACTGGAAGGTGAAAGTGAAAAATATATATACCTTGTGCAGATGAAAGGGCCAAAGTGCCAGAGGGAAACTGTGTGGTGAGGGGAAAATCGGAGATACAGGTGCAGGTCACAATTAGGGGGGAAGCCCCAGCAGGGACAGCCAACCTAGGCAAATCCCCAACGTCATGCTATTGAGCAGGAAGGGGGAGTGGGGGACAGGGGTCTGTCCTGCTGCGCACATTATTTGCACCATCAGTTCCATAGTCCCACTTCTTATTTATCCTCCTTTTTATTAAAGTTGTTCTTTATGCTAAGTGATTGCGCATAGGGGTCACTGGCCGTTGCTTTTCTCTTCCTGTGCCGCCCTTGTCTCGTCCTAGAGCTGTGACGTGCACTGGTGGCCTCCCCCCCGCCCCCCTCTCGTACGGGGTGGGTGGGGTTTCCCCCACTGCTCGTCAGCGTCATGCCTATTGCCAGCTGGTTGGCGTCTTTCTGGACGCCTATTTATCAGCCGGCAGGTTCTTCCATCTGAGCAGCGGGGACTGTCGGTAGGCGCCCATGGCTGGACACGCTGGGTTGGCGGCCAGGCATTTGGTGTGTCCCCCGCTCCCCCTTCCTGCTCAATAGCATGACGTTGGGGATTTGCCTAGGTTGGCTGTCCCTGCTGGGGCTTCCCCCCTAATTGTGACCTGCACCTGTATCTCCGATTTTCCCCTCACCACACAGTTTCCCTCTGGCACTTTGGCCCTTTCATCTGCACAAGGTATATATATTTTTCACTTTCACCTTCCAGTCACTAATTACAGCTTCCCCCCCCCTTCTCACTCCTCTTTCTCCCCCTCTCCCCTCCTGTCTTCTTCCTTCCTCTCTCCTCTTGCCATTTTTCTTTTTCTAAATCCTTTATCATTTTTTTTTTTGTTCCTCCTGAGCACTTCACCCCTTCACTTCAGCTAGTTCCTCACTCCTTCTACTCTTCGCTTCACCTCTATTTTCACTCACACCCTCCTTTATCTCATGTGCACCACCTCCATGAGCCCCTCTTCCTCCACCAGGTCCCCACATTGGGTCCTCACAGTCCATTTCTTCTTTTTCCTTCCACCCACTCCTTATCCTCACCTCTTCACTTTTACCAATTAGGGATGTTGTCGCTGCTGGTTTATTCTGCCTGGACAGGTCCCCTCAGCTCCGGGACTGACATTAGCGGCCGGTTTGAGTTGCACGGCGGTGCTTCCCCCTCTGCGCAACCACACGCATGTAAGTAGCATGGACAAATGTATGGATGTGTCAGGGGATATTGCACATTCCCTGCATTTGCCCACTCATTTTCCATATTATCATAATGTCCCTATCATTATTCTTATCTCCTTAGATATTTACTACGGTCTTGCTCCTGAGGAGTGACTTAAAGGTCCCGAAACGCGTAGAGCTAACAACTACTGTTACAACCATCCATTCATGAATTCACCACGGCCGTCTTTCTCTACCAAGTATTAGTTCTCCTTTTTTCCTAATGTGATGCTTTAATGCATCCTTTTACTGATTTCAGTATTACCTACACTGCAATTAATCACGCCCTTATGTGACCCGTGCAACTGTAAAATACTGCCTTACATTTTCTACTAGAGTCTAGATGCAAGTTTTTAACATTATTTTCCTACTTATCTTATCTCCACTATCATTTCTAATGACGCTTTAATGCGCTAGCTACTTTTATGAGTATTCCTACAATACAATTAATCGTGTTATTACGTGACCTGTGTATCTGTAAAATACTGTTTTATAATATGATAATATCATATATCATAATATCATATGTGATGATTTATCTTGAAACAATGACACATTATACGCAATGTACTATCAATCTATGTTCTAAAAAAATTGACTCAATTAATTAAACCACCTTCTAATTCATTTCTTTACTGCATCCGTGTGCTTCACTCAAAGTCCCACCCCTTCAAAAACCTTTTTATTATTTTTTTTAAATTATTATTACTTTTGCATCTGAAATATACAAAAAATATAAGTCATTTTGAAAGACAAAAGCACAGAACAAAAAGCTTTGTTTATCCAAAAAAAATTAAAAAATCACTTATGTGTCATAAGTAAACCAATAGGCCCATAGCTAAAATAAAAGGACAATGTCTAAAAAAAATAGCAATTGTGTGCCCATTCATGACCAGAAATATTATGGTAATGATGTAAAAAGGTTTTATGTTAAAGCTGAATTTCGGGCAAACCGCCAAGTACAGATAGATACTAATGTGTGAGCTGATTTATCGGCCAAAAGAATTTGTATTTTGTCTATCCAGTCCTGAGATTTACACACCTCTACACAGAACTTCCCTGTCCAGCAGGGCAGGAGACCTGTCTACTGCAATTAAGTTACCCTTATGCCGCGTACACACGAGCAGACTTTCCGGCAGACTTGGTCTGACGTTCTTCCCGCCGGACTTTCCGGCGGACTACCGCCGGACTTTCTGAACAGACGGACTTGCCTACACAGGACCGGACTTTCCAGCAGGCTATTTCCGCCCGTCTTTCTGACGGACTTTCGCCGGAGTTATGGCAGACTTTCAGAATGAACGGACTTGCCCACACACGGACAAGTCCATTAATTTTGAACGTGACTCGGGTACAACGGGACTAGAAAAGGAAGTCAATCTCGCCGCTTTTATCTGCAAGATTGACACTTTGCGAGCCCCATCGCGGGGCATACCAGGCCCTTAGGTCTAGTATGGATTTTAAGGGGAACCCCCTACGCCGAAAAAACGCTCGCTTTTCCCCACCCCCTTTCCTGACCGGCCGGGCTGCGTGCTCGGATTGGGGTCTGGTATGGATTTTAGGGGGGACCCCACAACGTTTTTTCGGCATAGGGGGTTCCCCTTAAAATCCATACCAGACCTAAGGGCCTGGTATGCCCCGTGCTCGCCGCAATAGGAAAATTTGTTTTTCCTATTGCAGCAAGTGCGAGATGCAGTACCCTGCCCTTGCGTTGTATCTGGTCCGTTGAACCAGCATACAGACGAATGGGCTTTCCGTCAGGAACTGAGTCCGGCGGACTTACGACGGAAAGATTTGAAACATGCTTCAAATCTAGGTTTGAAGCCTACACAGGATCGGATTGTGTGGCGGACTCTGGTCCGCCGGACCAAGTATGCCGGAAAGTCCGCTCGTGTGTACGCGGCATTACTGATCTTGTTCCTTTCACCAGCCTGTGACTAAACAGTGAAAGGAGAAGCAGCAGGCTGATCATTTCTCTGTCACTCTAATCTCTTCCTTATCAGCATGTCCTTTGTTAGAGAATTTGCACTGCAACACAACTGACTGGCTCCTTCTGCTGTACAGGGATTACAAGAGGATGCTACCAAGTAAAATTTAGGTAATTATGCTGCATAATTTTGAAACAAAAAATGACTGATGTTTGAATGAAAACAGAAGTTCATTAATTTGTGTATTTTATATCTGACTGGAGGTCGGCATTAACAAAACATAAAGCCAAGAACTTGTAAAAGTGTAGAGGGGGTTTGAGTTAGGTATCGTGTATTGGGAGGAAATTCTTAGTTGTTCTTCAGCACCGATATAAGCAATTTAGATAATATAAAATGTTAGTGGTTACAGTATATGTTGCCAGGTGATGGCTTCTCTTACTGGGGGGAGTATCCCTTTCTTTGAATAGGCAGAGATGTTTCTGCAATCTGCACTGGCTCCACACCACTCAGCGGAGTATATGAAGTGAAGGAGCCTTCCCTGAGCTTTCCCTCCTTGTCTGGAACCTGACCCTGTTCTAAGCATTGCCACTCACAAATAGGGTTGCCACCTCATCCCTTTAAACCCGAACACATCTGAATTACACAGGTTCAGATTTAATGCAGATAAGGCATTCTAATTTAATGCAGATAAGGCACTGAGTTTAATTTCCACCTTAATCAACCACAGAACCTGTGTAATTCATATGTGTTCGAGTTTAAAGGGATGAGATGGCAACCCTACTTACAAGGGAGTTCCTCTGCCTACCACACACTCACCAGAATCACAACAAAATGATGTGGGGTTCCATAATTAAAAGGTTCCCTCACCCAAGATGGCTACTGAAGTTTCAAGAGTTCACTGTCGAATCAGACTACCTTCCTTTCTCTAGACACTGTACGATTTCTCTAAAGGACCAATTCCCTTATAAAAGACTCCCCTTCCCATGCAATAATAGCACAAGGCCACCTACAGGTGGGGAGACTAACTGCACCTGTCTACAAACATCCTAACCTGATTTGTATGAACAATCAGTCTCTTACCTCTGTCTCCAGTGCCCCAAATCACAGACACAGTTCCCTGTTACTGGGTCACAGCTCCCATGAATGCACAGTGGACACAGATGCTGGCATCTCTCCCCATAACTTCCCTCTGGGCAGCTGAATTCACACCTTTAAAATGCACTGCAATTACTATACATTCCTTTAGACAAATATTGTCATTAAAAAAGATTGTTGCTTTAAAAACACTTGACATCTGCACTTATTGGTTGCATTGTGGCTTAGCGATTAGCAATTATTAAAAAATTGCGCTAAAGGGTGAAATCTAACAACTAGCAGCTAGCACACGATTAGATACAAAAATGGTAAAAACACATAAACCAAATTAAAGTGTAGTGGTCATAAAACAAAATCAAAACAAAGATAATAAAAGCACAGTGTGTATAGCTATCTTAAAATGTTCATGCAAAGAAAATAACTTCAACGTAAAATCTAGGTGAAATAATCTTCATATGAATCTTTGCATGATAATGTGGAAAACTTCCATATCATCATGCAGAGATTGTTTCGATTATGTTTTATGAGCACTGCACTTTAAATCTATTAGCAATTATGCCTTGCATCAATGAGGTCCATGATACTAGTTATATGGTGTGTTCATGAAAATATAGTCCTCCAGTTTTCTTACACACAGAATTTATTATACATTTATACAACTCTGTTATGGTCTGTTCAGAGGCATAATTACACATTATGATTTATCCATACAGTATGAAGGTCATACACCAGTAGAATTTCATTCAATGTTTTGTTCCAAATTCTGAAAGCATATTCTTTAGAGCATTTGATCTTGCCACCATTGAGTCAACTAATTTAGTTTGAATTTTATAAAGATCTGCTACTTGAATGGAATCTCAGACATAATAAATGGGTTCCTTTTTTGCCTACCGCATGTGCGTAGGCAGGTGCAGTCTATTTTCTCCACTGTAGGTGGCGCTCAACCGCAGCAGCATTGCAGGGGGAGAGGAAGTCAAAAGGAACCTAGTTCCTCTATGGTTTCCTGGGTCACAGGGAGTAGCAATCTGATTGGATGCTGGCACTCCATGTGACTCTTGGGTCAGGCAGAGTCTATTTAGGACCCTGGCTCCCGGGCTTGGCGTGCATTTCGCATGTGGCTAGAGTAGTGACAGGTCACCCATCTGTCAGGGACGGTGCTTAGCATCAGGGAGGGGTTCCTAAGGAGTAGGAAAAGTGCAGAGACACACCATCCTATCTGGAAGCTATGGACGGGCCAGGCCACTTCTGCTCCTCGTTATCGGCATACCTGTGGTCTTCTGCTACAGACACTTCGCTGTTACATCCTGTGAGTGCTCCCAAGTGGGTTGTCTTCCCTTTGGGCTTGTTGTGTATTACTGAACTTCAAATCACAATATATTTTTGTTCTCTGCACCTGGACTCTGAGTGTTTTCTGCCGCCGCACCACCCTGCACCTACCCACATGCGCATTACAATAGTTGCAGTTTTTCTATAACTTAAATCACAATCATGGTTAAAACTTTGTTCAGAATAGAAACAAAAACAAATTTTCATCTTGCCCCTTCAAATTTTCTCATCGTTATAGTCGAAAACAGTCATCTATTTGACCTTGCTAACCATTAGAAAATCAAACATTTTAAAAATACAAATTTTCAACAAAAAAAAATTCTACTGGTGTATGGCCAGCTTTACTGATTTAGAATGGCACCAGCCTTTGTAGCAAGGAAGCTGGGTAAACGAGGAGAGGAAGCATCATTGTTCCAAGGTACAGCCCCGGCCCTTTTATTTTACTGTCAGGGTGCACTCAGAAGAGGCCTGCTGGGCATCTATCTATCACAGGCTCACTAGAACAGCACATATTCATGCCATCAACCTCTAAGCAAGGAGGCAATGATTCAGAAGGTAACATGCCCAACACATTTTCTTCCACTTGAGCAATGCATGCAGTTCCATGTACAAGAAAAGAGGAGATACAGCATCACTGGCAAATGTGCAGAGAATACTGCCACAAGAGAAATTTTCCTTAGCTTAGTGAGTGCAGTGAAAATTAAATTTTGAAACAATACCCAATCACATACAAGAAAAAAAAATAGCTTGCACAAGATTTGATTATGGAAGTCAGCAGAACCTCGCCTCTTTCACTGAGACTCTTTATCTTGGAAAGTGAAGAGCCTACTTGCCTTGAGTAAATCAACTCCATTGCCACCATATTCTAAGCTAGGTGAGGATCAGAAAAGCAAATAAATGTTTTGTACAGAAAAGGTGATTCCAGCAGAGGGGTGTTAATTAGAACGCCAAACGAATGCACCTGCTGGCCTCAGTAGTAAAAAATATGCTTCTGGCTGTTCAGGGCGAGGGAGCCTAAATTTGGGTCATCGCTGAGAAGTGACACATCCATTAGGAATACAGGCATACCCCACTTTTAAGTGCACAATGGGGGTTATTTACTAAAGCTAGAAAGTACAAAATCAGGCTCACTTCTGCATAGAAACCAATAAGCTTCTAACACCAGTTTGTTCAATTAAGCTTTGGTAATAAAACCTGGAAGCTCATTGGTTTCTATGCAGAAGTGAGCCTGATTTTGCACTTTCTAGCTTTAGTAAATAAACCCCATTGTGTACTTAAAAGTGGGGTATGCCTGTATGCCGTTTCAGATTAGCCATGCTCACTTCTTGCCCCTCCTTTATATTCCTGGAATTTTGTATTTGGGAAGACAATCCTGCAAGGGGTTCTATAATAAATCTGAAACGGGCACCATCATCTGCATCTATGCCTCTGGAGCTGTATAATTACAGTAGGTTACCTGTTGCTGTGTTCAGTTAAAAGACATACCGGGGTCCCATCTTCCCAGGATCACAGTTCTGACAGGTCCCTGTCCCTGGGCTGCACACTTCATTTCCGAGGCATTTCGGGCAGCTCTGTGCACAGTTCTCCCCATAATATCCAGGCAAACAGGGCGTATCACATCTTGTACCATTCCAGCCAGGTTCACATGATGGGCAAGAGCCATCCATTGGGAAACATGTCTGTCCTTGTTTGCATCTTCCACAACTAAAGAAAAGATTTAATACATTTGCACATTTCGGGTGATTTTCAAATTTGTTGCTGTGTCATATGTAAATATTCATGTTGAATAAACAGATTTGTAAATGTTTTCTCTACGGTATACATGTTATACAGTATGTATGTCAGACTCTGCAGGATGCATGATGTAAGAAAATCAGCAGCATGATAAGCCACCTATAGAGCATTAAACCTCTTGCTAGAGAGCTGTCCATAAATCCACAATAAAAGAAGAAAAAAAAGAAAGTAGCATCACTGTTCTACTATGCAGGAATTACAGTGTTTATATAAAAAAAAAGTAAAAAACTGACATATCATCAATTGTTTACTGGAAGATATTGTTTTCTGATGTCTTTTCTACTTACAGCATTGCTCTGGGCAATTTAATTGCTAATTTTGTGGCATATTATAACTATTTTGTAGAAAGTTTTAACCTGCGACCTCAACCAGGGGCAGATACAGCAAGGGCTGAATGTAAATGAGCAAGGGTTGCCAAACATCTCTGAGAGGCTAACACCTTTGTTAGGTGACTATTGATCAATACAAGTGGACACTAACCCTAAAAATGGACCTTGCAGAGTGTACTGAGCCTTCTGTAACTCTCATTTGGGAACTAAACATCATCCTTTCATTAAAGCGGAGTTTCGCGAAAAAATTTTTTTTAGATGTCAGCAGCTGCAAATACTGCAGCTGCTGACTTTTAAAATAAGGTCACTCACCTGTCCCGGGGTCCAGCGATGTCGGCACCCGAGACCGAACCGTCCCTCGGTCCTCGGGTGCTGCCGCCGCCATTCTCACTGAGGGAATCAGGAAGTGAAGCGTTGCGGATTCACTGCCCGGTTTCCTACTGCGCATGCGCGAGTTGCGCTGCGCGTCTACACTGGTCCCCATTGTGTTGTGGGAACTGTGTAATTCCCACAACACAACGGGGGTGGGCGGGGGGTTTGCGGCTAGCTGCGGCTAGCTATACCCGGAAGTGGGTGCAGATACCTGTATTATACAGGTATCTGCACCGCCCTCCCCCCTGAAAGGTGCCAATTGTGACACCGGAGGGGGGTAGGAATCCGATGAGCGGAAGTTCCACTTTAGGGTGGAACTCCGCTTTAAGCTTAGTTTTGTTACCGATTGTAAGTGCATGTCTCCTTATAAGTGTGCCACCAAAAGTCTGTCCAGTCCAGAAACGCTGAGGGCCCTTAAAGTACACTGTGTACACCATGGTGAGCTGGGGGGGGGGGGCTTTGGTGAAATATCAGGGATATAAAAAGAACCCTGATGTCTCACATTTGAGACAGAGAAAGGGACTGAGGACATAGATTCATCAGTCCCTTTCTCTGCAACCTCAGCTTCTGCAGCACTCTGAGGCTTCCTAATCACAAACAGTTTACTATGCTTCACTGATGAATGGACACAAGAGTGATTGGTACCAACCGCTCACTGTGTTCATTCAGGAAAAGAAGCAACAGGTAAATATGACATATTTGCCAGTCCCTCACCTGCTCTGATCCCCCTGTGTCCCACAGCAGCTTCCGGCTGGAAAGGAGAGGAGGGAAGCTGTCGGCACTGCAGGGGAGAGGGGCACACGGGGGGGGGCAGAGAGCAGATGGAAGGGGAAGCAGATCCAAGAACTGATCCCTCCTGCAGGGCAGCTGGAGGGTGAAAGAGGAGTAAAAGCCGACAGCACTGCAGTGGGATTCACAAGAGCCACAAGTGTCAGAAATAAGGTAGTACAGCTGGCCTTCCTGCTCAGCAGGTGCCCTGGCCCTCCTTTTTGAATGGATGGGGGCTGGGCCACTACAAGAGGGTCGGCTGTACTGCCTTATGAGTAGCCCTGCTTGCTACAAGTCATCATTAATCCATTTGCTCTAGCTAAAATCACCAATACTCTAGCAAAGCCAAAGACACAGCTCTTAAAAGCCAACTCCAGTCTGTTGCCTGTATCCTCAATGGGCAGCTTTCTTTTGAATTCCTGTCCCATTAAAAGTCTGTTACCCATGTCACTGGGACAGCAGCAAGAAGAAGGCTTCCTAGTAGTAAGACAGACATCAATGAAAACCTGACATAGTTTCGCTGTTCTACTAACGAAATAAAGTATGTCTATTGATGTGTGTATTTTTTTTTGGAGAGATTTTGTATTTCTTTTTGGAGAGATTTCCTCAGGGGCAGGAAGTGAGGAAAAAGCTCATCAATGACAACACAAACAGCAATTAAACCTGACATAGGGTTTAAACTTTTCACTCTGTCCAAATCAAACTTCAATTATGCACGTACACACAAGCGGACTTTTCGACCGGACTGGTCCGACGGACCGAGTCCGGCGGACAATCCGATCGTGTGTGGGCTTCATTGGACCTTCAGCGGACTTTTACAGTCGAAAATCTGACGGACTTTAGATTTGAAACATGCTTCAAATCTTTCCGACGGACTTGAGTCCGGTCGAAAAATCCGCTCGTCTGTATGGTAGTCTGATGGACGAAAACCCACGCTATTGGCTACTGATGGACGAAAACCCACGCTATTGGCTACTGGCTATCAACTTCCTTATTTTAGTCCGGTTGTACGTCATCACGTACGAATCCTGCGGACTTTGGTGTGATCGTGTGTAGGAAAGTCCGTTCGTTCAAAAGTACGGCGGAAGTCCGTCAAAAGTCTGACGAAAGTCCGCCGGGATGGCAGTCGGACTTTTGTTGCCGAAAAATCTGCTCGTGTGTACGCGGCCTTAGGCTTTAAATTGTAAAGCATCCTCCTTGGAACTGGCCCCCCTACAGAAGATCCCAGATGATGAGTGGTGCAAAAGAGGGTCTCACTCTAGCAGAACCCAGTAGAATATCTTTTGAATCCTGTTACCTTTGCCAGCCTCAAAACAATTGCCTGGGCTGCACAGGCAGTATGTCTTCCCTTAGATATAACAGACTGCCACCATCATGATGGTTTAAATGCACTGGTTGGAAATTTCTGATAGTCAAGTGCTCACCATCACAGTAAAGAGATGGAAATGGTGGGTGCCTATCCTGTATCCTCCTGGGCTCCAAATATATAATTTATGTATCAGGTGGAATCTTTCCTGCCTAACATCACAGCTCTTTTGGAGGTCTATGTGTTGCTTCAGGCTTACTCACAGGACTCACCTCTTTTCACATTTAGGTCCATAAGTTCCAGGAGAGCAAGGTTCTGCACACCTCTTTCCTTGGTAGCCAATGTAACAATCACATTCACCATTGATTGGGTTGCATTTCCCATGTACACATTCACAGGGGAATTCACATCTGAGACCATGCCACCCTTCTCGACATTTGCAGTTTCCTTTGGTTTGCAAACAAGGTGATTTGTTGCAGTTACATTTTATACCGCATCTCTGGCCCCACCATCCGCTGTTGCATACACACTGACCATTCGTCTGGTTACAGTGAGAACTTTCCAAGTTACATAAACATTGCTTAGTGCAATGCTGGGCCCACCAGCCTGGCTCACATTGACATGATCCAGTGACAGGGTCACAAGTTCCCCGTTGGTTGCAGTGGCAGGTATGCTGACAATCCTGGCCCCAGCGATTAGGATAGCAGATACATTGTCCGGTCACTCCATTACATTTCCCATTGGGATAGCAAGAACAACTCTTTTTACAGTCTGAACCCCAATACTGGTCAGGACAAGCTAAAAAAAAAGGAAGAGGAAAGACGTTATTTTTTTCACTTTTATTAATTAATAATAATTGCCACATTATTTGTATTACTATACAGGATTTATATAGCACCAACAGTTTGCGCAGTGTTATACATTAAAGGGAGATAATACAGTTACAGTACAATTTAAAACAAGAGGGTTAGGGAGACCCTGCTTGTAAAAGCTTATAGAAAATAACCAAGGTGATTTTTTTACTACAGATGTGTGTTGCTGATGGGCAATATAACCACTTGGCTTGGAACGTATGTATAGTTATAATTTTTGGAGACTGGAGCAGGGGTAGACATGCCATTTATTCACACTGTGCAGCTGTACTGAAGCCCTGTTGGACATAGGGGCCATTTACAATAAATATAAGTGATGGGATCTCCTCCCATTAGCATGTAGACCTGGACTTGCTCTCTTGCAGGGGAAAGCGCCTTCACTCCCTGCCTGACTGGCACTGAGACATGTAGAGTGTGCAGTTGGTTAATAGTTGAATGGAGGGCTCAAAAATTGTTGTAAAGCTTTGTACTGTTTAAAGTAGATTTTTTAGACTGAGCACATACAATTATTGACTTCTGTGTGCTGCTTTAGACTTAACTATGTACTGAAATTCATAATGGTGGGTTTACTTCATCTTTTAATCAGTGCAAAGGAAACATAATTTGTTAGATTCAAATTTTCTCTGAGATAGTTTTAGCTCTTTTTCATGATTCCTAAGCATTCTGTACCTCATGCAACAGTGATGTGACTGGTTTATAAAAAAGAAAGCCAACAATATACGATTCAGGGCACATTCACAACATGTCAGTTGAACTTCATACATTAAAGTAGAACTAAACTCTCTCAATCAATATTAACAATGTTTAATGCTTATGTTTCTAGCATTAGTAAATAGATAGTAAGGAATATTATGTTTACTTGTTTCAAGTCTTTTTTTACATGTCTTCAGTTACTTCCCATGAATCTTCATGGACGCTTTTTTCCTTCAGCACAACCTCCTGCCTCCATGCCTAAGCTAAGGTAAGATAGATCCCAGGAAGTAAATGCTACAGTAAATAAAACATCTGCCCTTACTGGCCAATGTTAGAAACGCTAGGGGGTGGTTTGTAAAGTAATTTCTCAACAGTGGATGGATGGGTGAGTTTGTTTTGAATATCTATTAAAAATGAATTAAATAGCATTTTCACTTTGCCATGATCAGATACAGTTTAGTTCTGCTTTAAAGCAGGCTCAATGCAAGGGCAAATGGTAAACAATTTTTTTTCACATTTTAGCATGCAGGCTGGTGTGAATGAGCTCTAATCCATTGTTTGTGTTTGAACACAAATCATTTTGATCTGTACACTTCCATTGAACAGTTCAATTAGAGAGAGACAGTTTGAAAGCAAACAACTTCTGTAGACAACACATAATGCTTTGTGACATCAGTGTCATGGGTGCTCTCTGCAGGTTATTTTGTAAGAAAACGTTTATGTAAAGAGGGGAATAAAGATATACTACAACAAACATAAAAACATTAGAAAGAAATTGTCCCAACCCGTTATAACTTCCCTCTTAAAGCAGTGGCTGTACTCACGTGAATTGCAATCAGCTCCAAAGAATCCTGGCTTACAGCGACAGACTCCTGGTCTAATACAGACTTCATCTTTCTTGCATTCATCCGTTCCCTCACAGATAGCTAAGAGCAAGCAATACACATTATTATAAACACATTCCTAAATAAGCATTACTGTGATATAGGTCTCACTATAGCATCATACTCTGTTCCAGCTAACCTTGGAGTCTTTTGTTTTCTGCTACTAGGTAGGCCTGCACTCTAAAGAGCAAAGTTTTCCCTATTGCCAGCACTAAGAGACCCAAAACACTACATTAAGTTGACAAGGATATAAAGAGATGTTCTATATTTGTAGGGATCTACTGTCTTCTGCTGTCTGTATTTGTAAATAGCTGTGCTGCTTAATGTCACAGAGGTTTTTATGTACATCACTTTCTGTCTCTGTGTGGCTGGGTTAT
Source organism: Aquarana catesbeiana (assembly GCF_042186555.1). NCBI lineage: Eukaryota > Metazoa > Chordata > Amphibia > Anura > Ranidae > Aquarana > Aquarana catesbeiana. The sequence goes on along the minus strand of NC_133325.1, from coordinate 666,897,437 downwards.
AAACCCCAGAGGGAGGAAGTAAATATAGAGAGAGGGTTTTGGAGACCACATGCTCAAATTGTTTCCATATTGGTGTGCATCTACAGTGCCTTGAAAAAGTATTCATACCCCTTGAAATTTTCCACATTTTGTTGTGTTACAACCAAAAATGTAAATTTATTTTATTGGGATTTTATGTGATAGATCAACATGACATGACTCCGACGTCTCCAAGAATTTCCCTACCAATTTGCTATCCCTGTTAGATACTTTTGCTTCACTCTTGGGACTTTGCGTTCATCCTGCCAAGACTAAGGCAATTAAATCAATTAAAGTATCACCACATAGTGGTATTGTGGATACATAGGGAGTATACACTATAGTCAACACGTTAATTAATGGTTCCTAGTTTTATTTATTTGATGACCTATATTTTCCAGTAAATCTGTTCCATGCTCCTGAGGAAAGCGATATGGCGTGTAACATGTTGAGCAAATTCCAAAAGACTTCTATTACTATCAACTACATAGCTCTCATCTGTATACGCAGTAAGCCTATGGCAGAATAAGTGCTATTCTACTTTTACATTTTCTCTATATATCATACTGAGCTATGTATGAATTGTATAACTGTAACTGTGTCTCTATGAACTGATTTCTGTTTTTGTATATATAAATCTGTTTCTGTGTTTTTAACTATTTTTTTATTTCTAATAAATTTAAAACTTTTTAAAAAACTTTACAATACTGGATATCGTGCCTATAAAGTCCAAGCCCCTAGAGATTTCTTTATTCAAGCCTAAGGCAATGTCAGTCAATCTTTCACCTTCCGAACTGGCTGATTTGAAGGGAGCCGTTCCTTTCCAGTGGCTCACTTCTCTGCCATACTTGGGAATTCAGTTCCCCCTGACCTATGAGGGACTTTACCACACTAATATTCCTTCTTTATTCAGGATGTTGACTGCGATGTTGTCCCCGGCCCAATTTCATTGTTCCTCAATAATATCTTTCAGAAGGCCCCCACTGCGACCATGCCATCTTCAGTGGGAAAATGAAATGGGGGTGCAGCTGGATCCAGAGGATTAACAGATCATGACCCTGGCGCCATCTAAGAGCTCTAAGAATGTACTTATATTGAAAAACGCCTACATAATCCTATACAGATGGTACTATATACCGGCTAGGCTGGCTTGCTTTATTCTTGCCTATTCCCCATGTTGTTTCCGAGGATGCTCACAAGTGGGAATGTTGACACACATTTGGTAGTCTTGCCAGACGGTGTGCAGACTTTGGGTCATGGTCTATGCACTTCTTCGCACTTTGCTTCACACTGATCTTAATCCATACAAAGCTCTTCTTTGCAAACCAATTACTGAACTGCTTTGCCCTGAATGACAACTGGCCTTGCAACTCTTTACTGCAACGAAATCGACCATTGTGAGAGGTTGGAAAACCCCAACTCTTAACTTCGAAGCTGTCAAATACCATATGAATGACACTATGGGCAATGAGAAATTGACAGCCATATTATCAGACACCCATAAGAAATTTCTTTGGGTTTGGCAACCCTGGATTGCCCACACGCAGCCATCTCAGTTCAACAATACTCTTTTTTCGATCTAGCGGTCCCTTGTCGCAGATTCCTGGGACGACTCCTCTCCTTTCCTTCTCCCTCTGTCTTTTCTTTATCCTGTTTCCCCTTTTTTCCCCCTCCTTTCGCCTTTTTATTTATTGCTTAACTAATATGGTTATCTGGCTGCCAGGCATTGGACTGGTCTGGACGGTTCTGACATGTGCATTTCTCATTTATGACAATAGAGCATATTTTAGGTTTAACACTTTATGGTTTATGTTAATATATATCCTAATTACAAAGAATAGAGCCGGCAACTCCAAAGGTCCTTGCTGCTTCTTTATTGGTACATAAAAAAAGTGAGTAAAAACATACAGTGGCTCACGTGTTCCGGCTTACAAGCCTTGATCACAGCTGTGATCAAGACTTGTAAGCCGGAATGCGTGAGCCCCTGTGCATTTTTACTCACCTTTTTATGCACCATTAAAGCAGCCTTTGGATTTGCTGGCTCTATTCTTTGTATTTATGTCTGTACCGGTGTAAGAAAGAGCATCAGAGCCAGAGCAACCATTGTGGATTTTATTACAAGCCTGCGAAGGACCTTCACTGATTTTGAGCATTGCATTATCTGATTTTACCAATATATATCCTAACATGTGGTTTGATGTCTCTGTGTTATCGAAATCTATACATTGGCTTGGATCCTGTATTTTCTTCTCTTTTTTTTTTTTTCTTAATACCGTAAAGCGTTGTTCCTTGGTTATGTACAGTATGTCCTTCAAGCTTGCATATGATCACTTTGCATTGTAGCTGTCCAATTGTTGGCTCTGTTTGTTTGACTGGACAACAATAAACATATTTGTAAAAGAAAGCCTTGCACTAATTTTATGCTTGCTGGCAGACTATATTAGGCCACTAGTTAAGATGATACTGTCTGTGCTAACAGAAAAGTCCCTCCACTCCCCCAGTGAAATCATAGACCGTAATAACAGCATTTTCAACCATCCACCACTCTATCCAAAAAAATAAGATTTTGGCTGAAGTTGGGCTTTAATCAATACACATCAACAGAAATATGCTTCGTAAAGGAGAACATTTAAAGTAGGATCAAGCATTTTGGATAGAGCAAGGGAAGGTTATAACTCCTATCAGATTTTTTGTACACCATCTGTGTCCCATTGCGGAGATTTCCCTTCACTTCCTGTCCCATAGCCAAAAAGGAAGTGAGGAAATACCTGCAAATTAAGGGAATTCCTTGGGGACCTTAAGGTCTCCAGAACTAGTGTCCCCTTTAGAAGATTTCCCATTTTACTTTTCTGGGGACAACCCAAAATTTGTGATTTTCTTTTACTTTCACTTTCAATAATAAAGGTAAACAGTACAAATAGAGAGAGCGGATCTCCCTAATAGGGGTCACAGACTGCAATAAAAACCTGACAGGGGTCTCCACTCTATCCAAAACTAAAAAGAAAAATTTTGCTTTTAGTTATATTTTAAAGATTACGTCCAGCTAAATATGATACATCAAATGTGTGTGATTCTCACTGAGCCAAAGTTGAATTGAATTGTAAGTATGCATTTGCCATACCTGTAGTAATCATGTGGTTACCACTACTACAGTAGTCACTGCTGTCTTCTGGGTCCCGTGCCCAGGGGCTGCCCTTCTGCATAGTAATCACAGGGGTTTGCTTGCCTGGCAAAGGTATTCACAGAACACCTTCACAGAACGCCTTGGGAATGCAAGGCATTCTCTGATTGGATGGAGTAGAGAGGCAAGGCGATGTCAAGATCTATACCTCATCCAATCAGAGAACTCTTTGCATTAATGAAGAAAAATGCAAGGTGTTCTGTAAATGGCTCCTGCCAAGTGAGTGACCCCCTGTATTTACTATGCAGCAAGAAAGGGCCTGGGTACAGGACCCTTAAGACAGCTGCAATCACTGTAGTAGCAGAAACTGCTACAGTAATTCTCTGCTTACACAGTGGTCCCACAGGTATGGCATATGCATACTTACATTGGTCATAGATGGACCAATATAGCTATGCAAGTAAATCCATAACTGGAATTCAGCTGCACATAACTTACAAGTTAACATATATTTGGGCAGTTTGTCCTCCCCCATTCGCATGTAGTCTTTATGAAGCTAAGTGAGTTTCACTTTCTCACTTCTACTTCTGCACTACATCTCGTGTACAATGTAGCAGACTAGACAAGAGGATAAAACTAGGAACTTTGTAGTTAAAATAAAAAAAAATAATTAAAATAAAAATCTGACCTAGGCACATACACTGTAGCTGTAGTGTTTACTCATCTCTCCAAAGCTCTAAGTGCTGTGTCTTTCTGCTGCTCCGTTCCTCTGTTATCAGCTTGATAACTTCTGACAAGCTCTCTGACACATTAGATGAAAGCAGCTAAAAATTTGTGTTGGGGAGGGAGCTTAGAGGTAGATTAGCAGAGAGCTGGTGTATTCACATCACGTCATGTTCCTTAGTTCCTCTGCCTATGTGGAGGGAGGGGTTGGTGCCTTTTCTCCAATCTGCTCTCACACAGCGTAAGCCCAGACTCCACACCCACTGCTGGAAGAGGAAGAAAGATTTGTAACACGATCTGCACTTTCTAAAGAGTGTAGAAAGCTGATATACATGTAAAACTTATATAGGGAGATTTGTTTCGTCTCCATGTATAATCTGAGGCTGTTCACTTCACTGGGTGGGTATAGGAGAGGGTTTTACCACCAGAGTTCCTAAGAGAAGATAGCAAATAATTCAGCTTGATCACATCCTTCTGATTTTATATGGATTTTTCCATTACCTTTATGACGACAATTGCATTCGCTTTAGATCTGCTGTTATTACTAAAACTCACATACCACCGAACTATATAGTATATTACTACTTCATATCAACATACTTTGTTCTGAAAGAGAACACCGAGATTGACTGGAAAGTGCACAGTGGCCCAGAACAATTTGTTTCTTGTCATCATTGCTAGTGGCATCCTATCTTCTCAGATTATTCTGCTCACTTTTTAAGATTTGCATTACTTACCAGCTGTACACACTCGCCCTTCCTGTTTCCAGCCGGGGCAGCACACTAAGGCCTTGGTGACACTAAGGGAAGGGAGAAGCAGGAAATATATTAATTCCAGGATGTCATCAAAACAAAATGGTGAAACTAAAGTCCAGTCAGAGGAAAAGAAAGATGCTCCATTAAACACTATTATAAGCATCTTCCTTCACTTCCCTTTACTCAGAGGCCCTGTGCTCACACAGATGCCACATACAGAACACTGCACACTGTGACCAGACTAGGAATTTAAAAAAATAGTTCTGCACTGAGACAAGTATACAAGATGCCATTGCTGACCTTCTTCTGATAATGCTAGTTACATGTCTATCGTTCTGATGCAACACATTCTAAGTAACGCCACATGGAGTAAGTAACTATGCAAAAAATTAGGTCAGAGCTACTAATCTACATAAATGGTTAAAGTTGGTGACTCTTTAAAGTACTGGAGCCATGGGATCAGCATTACAGCCAGTGCAAATAGATTTTTCAGAAGGTTAGCAGGAGTAGCCTACGTTATTATGGAGGCATTCATAAATCAGGCTGAACCAGGCAGGAATATAATCAAGTCTTATTAAATCACCCTCTTCTCCTGTCTTTGTACTCCCCACCACAGATAATGAAAATGCTAGACTTGATAAAATAACCTAATACTATTGATCAAATCAACCCTTCCCCAAGTCTGTGTAATGCTCCTGAATTACTTCACACTTTAAGGCTGGGTTCACACTATTGCGAATTGGATGTGGGTTTCCCTGCATCCAATTTGCATAGCAGGAGATTGTGACTAGCTCTCTATGGAGTCGGTTCAAACATGTCCGGTGCAAATTGCACAGGAGTCCTGTGCGTCTTTTGGTCCGTTTCAGGTCTGAATTCAGCCAAAAATTTGGGCTGAAATCGGACCTAAAACGGTGAATGGAGACTCACCAGACCCCTGCTGTGAGCCGCTCCGTGCTCCAGTCTGAACCCAGCCTTAAGCAGAACTATAGGCAAAAAAGGGCTCATGTACACACAGACTAGGTTGACCGCCGGCTGCTGGAAAATGCAAAACGAGGCCGGCGGTCAAAACGCTCCTATCCCGAACACGATTCTTCTGCGTTCAGAAGAGGGAGGTTAAGGGAAGTTAAACCTCCCCTAACCGCAGCAGCTTCTAAACTCTTGTAAAAGCCTATGTGTACATCTCGTGTACAATGTAGCAGACTAGACAAGAGGATATAACTAGGAACTTTGTAGTTAAAATAAAAAAAAAATAATTAAAATAAAAATCTGACCTAGGCACATACACTGTAGCTGTAGTGTTTACTCATCTCTCCAAAGCTCTAAGTGCTGTGTCTTTCTGCTGCTCCGTTCCTCTGTTATCAGCTTGATAACTTCTGACAAGCTCTCTGACACATTAGATGAAAGCAGCTAAAAACCTCCCCTAACCGCAGCAGCTTCTAAACTCTTGTAAAAGCCTTTGTGTACATGGACACATAGGCTTTTATAGAGTTGAGTTTAGGAGCTTTGGCAAAAAAAACAAAAAACACCAAAAGCTCCTAAACTCAAGTTTATAAGCTCTAGTATACATGAGCCCTAAAGAAGGGTCATAACCCCTGTCAGTGTTTTTTTTTTTGCCATCTGTGTCCCATTGGGGAGATTTCACTTCCTGTCCTGGACAAAACAGGAAGCGAGAGGAAATTCCTGCAAATTAAGAGAATCTCTTGGGGCTCCCCAAGTCACCAGAACTAGTGTTCCCATTGTAAGATTTCCCCTCTATTACCTTTCTGGGGACAACCCAAAATTTGGGATTTCCTTTTACTTTCACTTTCTTTTATAATGGTAAACAGGACAAATAGAGAGGATAAATCTCCCTAACAGGCGTTCAGAGAGCAATAAAACCTGACAGGTGCTGTAATCCATCTTTGTCAGGGGACCTTTGCCTTCCTTTGTCTCTTCCAACCCATATAGTTACTGCTTGCTGGACTGGGACTGTGTATGCAGGAGAATGTCATTAAAGCGGAGCTTCAGCCCCCCCACCAAAAAATTAAAAATCAGCATACACTATAGCTGCTGAATTTTACTATTAGGACACTTACCTGTCCAGGCCACCCCACGGTGTCCTCACCCAAGCCAATTCTTGAATCGGCTCTCGGGTGCTGGTGCCACTATCTTGGGTAAGGGAAACCGGCAGTGAAGCCTTGTGGCTTCTCAGCTGGTTTCCTACTGCGTATGTGTGTATTGTGCTGCACTTTCTCAATGGGCTGGCTGCCACGAGAGCCAGACTTCTGGTTGGGTTCGTCATGGCGAACTCAGCAGAAAGTGGTAGCGGGTACCTGCTAAAACCAGGTACCCGCTCACCCCTCCCCCCACAAGAAGCCAAATGTGGCACTGGAGGGGGGGGGGGGGAGACAGACAAGCTGAACTTCCCATTTTGGGTGGAGCTCCGCTTTAAGCTTGCTCTTAGGGGTATTCCTGCAAGTAATGGAAACTGACTCTTGAATTCCAGTTTTTCTTGCTTGTGATACAGTTTCTTCCAGCACATTTACTCATTTAGATTGCTAACTCTCTGGTTTACATTTAAAAAAAAATGTTTTGTATGCAACCTAATGGGTTGGGCTCTTTGGCCCTCACCTTCATTACACCCAAAATAAATACTTGGTAAAATATTATTGATCTGCTTTTGAAATTGCTTGTTGCCTGGCTGTCTCTGGCTCTAATACATTCAGAATCATAAACCAACATGAATGAAACAAACAAACATGAAGTCAGATTGAAGGTAGAACTCTTACTGACCCCAATGGCTCTTTGGGGTATTCAGCATGGAGCTGATTATCAGTGTTTAGATTTCCTCCGTGTTTTCCTGTTATAGGCAGTCTGATACTTTTACAGATAATAATCCAATTAAATAAGTATGTACTGAGCCAGTTCCTGAAAATTATATCTGAGTTGATTGTCTGTTAAACAGCTGTTAACTCATCTAACCTCTGCTTCTGTCAAAGAAAGAACAGCTATCTCTACAATGTACTGTAACTTTATCAGATGGCAAAAAACCTGGAGTACTGAAAATAACCTAAATAGGATTATTACGATCATCATCATTTTTTTGTTCCTATTTACTTTCTACATTATCTTTGAAGTACACTATGTATATGACTTAAAAGATTAAAGACACCTGAACACACTTATGAGCTTTTTGGAAGTTCTATCCCAAAACTATGACAATAATATAGGGCGAGGGTCAGCAACCTGTAGATGACAGGTGACTGGTAGATCGCAGTCTGGGCTTGCTGACCCGCCATCCCAGAGCATCAAACAATGCAATGCTGTAGTAGGGAGCAAGAGTCGCATAAGCCGATGCCTCCTCTGTAGTGCTGGCTCCTGTCCGATGTGGAGTGATACCAACTGCACTCCACCTCTTATCCCGGCTAGCGGTCTCCAAAGTGGCGCCAGCAGCAGGAGAGAAGAGATCTTTAGATCAGTATGAAGTAATACAAAGGCTATAATAATATAGGGCTGCTTTCACACTGATGCTCTGCGGTTAACCCCACACCTCTGGATGCAGTGCAGTGTACCTGCTGCTTTCCTGCGGGTTTGCTGTGCTTAGCCATAGGCTTCTATTATGTGCACCACACCTGCAGGATATAATAGAAGTCTAAAGGGAAAAGCGCAGCTAATCCAGGAAAGTTGCAGATGCACTGCACTCAGAACAGTAAGGGTCCATTTACATTTGCAGTTGGGGGGGTGGTAAAACCCCATAGTTAAGGCATCGTTTTTATCACCCCTGTCCCAACCACTTTGAAGAGGGCTGTCATGACCAAAACATGTTAGCTATTTTGTGCTGCTTTTAATGTAGCCTAATAAAGAATTTGGTACTTGGAACGTACCAAGTTGCCGGATAATTTTTTCTATAGTAAGATGCCTTGGGAACACACACTCCAGCCATAAGCACCAGCCCTCAGAAATCTATGTGGCAACAGACCAGTTGAGCTTGGGTAAAGTTTCTTCAGTTCATCCCACCCGCAACCCCTGGCCAGGGGTGTACACATGTCGCAGCCGCAGCAGGAGTTATATGCCCTGTCATGGTTGTAGCACCCTCCAAGCATGACCCATTTAAGTGAATAAAGCCGCTCCGCAAGCGCCCTGCAACCTTGTACAGTACAGCAAACAAAGGATTAAAGCAGACAGCGTTTTGTTGCTTTCTCACAACCTGCTTTAACCTCTTGGACCCCGCAGAAGCATGCAGTTGTGGGATGCTTGTAGATTGGCCCCATTAACTTGAATGGGTCGTGTTTGGCAGGCAGTCGGACCCACCAAAAGCAAAAGAAAAGGGGGCTTAAGTCCTGCTGTGGTATGTGTACACCTTTGACTGCTGCCTCAGCAGCTAAAAGGGGTAGGGATTTGGGGGGGCGGGGTAAAACCGTGACTGAACCGCAAGGTTTTAACCCCCCAACTTTACGCGTAAATGAGCTCTAAGGGTGCCACTGCCGAATGCAACTAAGGGCTTATTCACAAGTGCAGCTGGCACTGCTGCTCCTTTAAAAAGTGATCTGAGTGTGTTTGGCAGGAGGTGAGGAGGCAATATGTTGGCTCCTCATCACTTGTTTTTAACCCATGATTTCCATGCAATGCATGTGATTGCGACATGTTAGTACGGCAGTAAGAGGTGTAAATCAGATGTGAGGAGGCCACATTGTGCCCAGTGATCTTTGACTTCTCCCATGTTGTTCAGGTAGATCACCACCTCTTTAAAGCGGTGTTCCGGCGACAGCACAAATAAACTATGTTTTAATATATGCTTCCCATTCATAAACAGCTTGCTTATAGTTGTGATTTGCTACAGCTAATCACATGGTATAGGTAGCCAGGTACCATGTGATTGCTGTGGGCCAATCACAGATCACTACATTAAGAAAGCAGTTCATGAATGGAAAGCCATTTATGACAGGTTGTTTATATTGTTATCATGTGATCGCAATGACCAATCATAGCAATCACATGATACGCGGTTACAGTTAATAGTAATTCGCTGTGTCTCCTGGAAACAGCGATCAGAAGAGGAGAATGTTGCGCGCTCCTAACCTGGAAGAGGCCCAATCACTGTAGCAGGACAGCAAGTGGTTAAAATGTGTGCCAATGTGCATAAAAATGCATGTCATCACATGCCAATGGAAGGCAAATCACATCCATTTTTTGTTATTGCATGTTTATGTGTGAACAGGCCCTTCATATTTTCTCGCAAGATTTCTTTCTCCAACCTTCTGTGTGTCCCATAACCTGCTGTCCATTCTTTAAACTCTGCAATATCTTCCCTGACTCTGTAGAGCAGGCATGTCCAAAGTCCAGCCCACGGGCCAATCGCGGCCCGAGTGCCGGTTTTGAACGGCCCGTCTGGTTATCTGGACATATATATCTTTTGTGGCCCCCAGCGATCTCCCAGCGCCAGGGCCACGAAAGATATATATTCTGGGTGCCTTGGAGGGGACAGGGAAGAGGCGGGACGAGTGCCGTGCACACAGGAGTATTTCCTGTTTACACGGCAGCCTCTGTAATAGGAAGTCCCATCTCCGGAGCTGCCATTGGACGACTGTTCTGTCCATCAAAGGAGGCGGGACTTTCTTTTAAAGAGGCCGCTGAGAAAACAGGAGTTTTTCCTGTATCTAATCTTTTGGCGCTCGTCCCGCCCCCTCCCTGTCCCCTCCGAGGCTGCAGATGGATGGGCATCAGTCAGGCTGCACTGATTGCAATGGTGAGTCTGCATTCCTGACAATGATGGGGGCTGCATTCCTGGCAATGATGGGTGCTGCATTCCTGGCCATACTGGGTGCTGCATGCCCTGGCAATACTGGGTGCTGCATTCTTGGCAATACTGGGCGCTGCATTCCTGGCAATACTAGGTGCTGCATTCTTGGCAATGGTGGGTGCTGCATTCCTGGCAATGGTGGGTGCTGCATTCCTGGCAATGGTGGGTGCTGCATTCCTGGCAATATTGGGCGCTGCATTCCTGGCAATGGGAGCGCTGCATTCCTGGCAACACTGGGCACTGCATTCCTGGCAACACTGGGCTCTGCATTCCTGGCAATATTGGGTGCTGCGTTCCCGGCAATGGTGGGCGCTGCATTCCTGGCAATGGTGGGTGCTGCATTCCTGGCAATGGTGGGTGCTGCTTTGATGGCAATGGGGGTGCTGCATTGATGGCAATGGTGGGGCTGCAGACGGGCACTGACCCTTATTTCGCTTCATAGTTCTTTATTTAAAATTTAAGTTTTTTTCCTGAAACTTCCCTCTTAAAGTGAAGGTGCATGTTATACGCCAAAAAATACGGTATATCCAAATAACACGCCTGAGCTCATCTCTTTACTCACACACAGCCACAAAGGCAAGAGAATTCTTGTTGGGCAGTGTATTAGTGCTCGAACTAACACACAGACCGAATTTTAATGGTTCAAAGAATGTCAGGCAAAATGGTCGGCCCCCATGCATGTTCACTTTTTGAAAAAAGTTTGGACAACACTGCTTTAGTGTATAAAGTATTTTAAAGAGAAATAGTAATGTACTAGCTGTAACTAGAGATGTAAAATTTCCAGAAATTTTGAAGTCATGGGGAAAAAAAAGTTTTTTTCCTGTTTTGTTCTGGAAAAAAATGAAATTTTTGGAAGAATTGAAAAAGAATTCAGTGTGGGGTAGTTTTACAAATTGAAAGTCATTTTGTTACACTGGGAAGGTGAAATGCAATGTATAAAAAAGCATTATGCTCAAATAAAAGTTCAGCTTATTTAGTGAATAAAGTAAATTGCTTTTTAAATATTTATTTTATTACAAATGGAATAACAAGGATTGTATATGTTAAGAACATTTCACCTATACATGAGAACAGATAGCCACCCCCCTTTCCCTCATAATAATGTAAAACCTTCCTGCCAATATGCATTTCCAGTTATTGATAATGCTGACCCAGAAGCATATATTTTTCTTGCAAGAGCTTGATCATTTTCTCCTGATTTTCAGGTGTCATTTTATCTATAAATAAAGGGATTGTGTATTTTTGGGAGGGCGTGGTTTGTAACACTTCTTTACTTGAAGATGCTGGTGAAGAAACACTTTGTGATGATCCAGAAGCAGCGGAAAGAGTGTTTTTGGAATGAGAACTCTGGAGGGAAAAGCTGATCACATTTTCATTATGACCTTCCTCATATAATTCCAAAAATTATTTTTTAGTGTCTTTAGGGCACTTCTGGCATGCAAAAATAATATGTAGCACCCTCTACCAGAAGGTAGGTGCTAGTAAGGGTTGTTTTACTAGGTTTGTTCAGCACAGGCAAATTTAGGCAGGCCTATGCTGCAAGCTAGGCCTGTCTGCTTTGATTCTGGGGCTGGGAGTGGTTAGACCCCTTTCACAATGAGGTGCTTTACAGGCGCTACAGAGCTAAAAATAGCAGCTGCATAGCGCCTGTAAAGAGCCGCTCTTGTCTCTCCAGTGTGAAAGCCCGAGTGCTTTCACACTGGAGCGGTGCGTTTGCAGGACGTTAAAAGAACTTCTACAAGCAGCATCTTTGGAGTGGTGAAGGAGCGGTGTATACACCGCTCCTTCACTGTTTCTGCCCATTGAAATCAATGGGCCAGCGCGGCTATACCGCCAGCATAGCACTGCTGCAGCAGCGCTTTGCAGTGGTTTTAACCCTATCTCGGCCGCTAGCGGGGGGGGTAAAAGCTCCCCGCTAGCGGCCAAATAGCGCCACAAAATTGACGGTAAAGCACCGCTAAAAATAGCGGCGCTTTACCGCCGATGCACCCAGCGCCCCGGTGTGAAAGGGCCTTAGAGTAGCAGTGGGTGTGACCACCTGGGGTCCAGTTCTGAGGCACCTCCCCTGCTTCCAAGGAGAATGTTCTGGAAGTAGTCCATTTCCTAGAAGATAGACTTTAACCTACTAGGCCTCCGGGGAGAGGTTCTGCAGGCCTCAGGCCTAGTAGCAGCGAGTCACTAGCATAGTTGCCAACATTGAAAAAAAAATATGTGGGACACTTTTTTTTGCTGTAGGCGGAGCCAATCAATAATTAGGAGGCGGGGCATTCGTTTGTAGGCGTGGCCTAGTAAAAAATAATAGTTGCGGCGCGCGAAGCGCGCCGCGGCGAAAAATGGGCGTGGCTTACGCGGAAAGTGGGCGTGGCTTACGCGGAAAGTGGGCGTGGCTCAAGAGGGTATGGTTAGAGTCTGAGATGAATGGGGGAGAGGGAAAGGGGGAGAGGGAAAGGGGGAGAGGGAAAGGGGGAGATGGGAATGACGGGACAGCAGCCCCAGGTCCTACACAACAATAGAAATATGTGTATTCTAGAAAGTTTAACAATCAGCAGATAAAGATACTCCAAACACCTGGTGTTAACGCTTCAATCATCCCGGCACCATGGTTGTTATGGTGTCAGGATGATTGAAGCGCATTATTTCTATTATTACATTGTAATATAAAATTAAATCATTCAACTCACCATAATGCAGAATCAGTGGGATCCCTGAGCGTGTCACTAGCCACGTCGCCTGCCACCAGCAGAGTCTGTCCTTGCATCAGGTGCCCCCGCCAGAGTCTGTCCTTGCATCAGGTGCCCCCGCCAGTGCAGCCCCCCCTCAGTTAGTGCAGCCCCCCCTCAGTGAAGCCCCCCCTCAGTGAAGCCCCCCCTCAGTGAAGCCCCCCCCTCAGTTAATGCAGCCCCCCCTCAGTGCAGCCCCCCTTCAGTTAGTGCAGCCCACCCTCAGTGCAGCCCCACTCAGTTAGTGCAGCCTCCCCCCCTTAGTGCAGCCCCCCCAGTTAGTGCAGCCTCCCCTCAGTGCAGCCCCCCCCAGTTAGTACAGCCTCCCCCCTCAGTGCAGCCCCCCCCCTCAGTTAGTGCAGCCCCCCTCAGTGCAGCCTCCCCTCAGTGCAGCCCCCCCCTCAGTTAGTGCAGCCCCCCCTCAGTTATTGCAGCCCCCCCTCAGTTAGTGCAGCCCCACTCACTGCAGCCCTCCCTCAGTTAGTGCAGCCCCCCCTCAGTTTTTGCAGCCCCCCCTCAGTTAGTGCAGCCTCCCCCCCTCAATGCAGCCCGGCCCCCGCTCAGTGGAGGAGCGGCCGGTGTTCTGCCGAGAAAGTTCCCCTCGGCAATGGCGGACCCCCTGTACTGCGCAGGCGCAGCGCTTGCGCAGTACGGGGCTGGGGAACTTTCAGGAAGACACGGCGCCGGCGCCGTGTCTTCTGCTCGCTTCAGTGGAGAGGGGAGGGGCCGTGCAGCCAAAGAAGCCGCTTCATTGGCTGCACGGATCGAGCCCCCTTCCCCTCTCCACTAGAGGCAGCTAGAGCGGCAGCGCCGGCCGCCATTTTGCTGGAGCCCGCTGCTCCAAAAAAAAAAAAAAAAAAAAAAAAAAAAAAAACCAACATTCCCGATTTTCCTTATGGAAAATCCCGATTCGGGACACTCTCCAATCGGGACGAGGGTCCCAAAATCGGGATTGTCCCGGGAAAATCGGGACTGTTGGCAACTATGCACTAGAGCCAGTAGAGGGGCTTATTCAGAGTGAGTTCTTCATACCCATTAGAAGAGGATGTGTTATACCCTAATGTAATTACAAGTTGTGCAGGAGGAAACCAAGAGTGCAAGGAGAAGCAAATTTGGGCAGGCGGTGAAGAGAACTAAGACCATTACTTTTACACGGTCAAAAGTGATGTTTCTGTCCCTCACACGGTGATGGATGGAGAACTCTTAGTAACAGCAGTCTGCATGGAGATGCAGGGAGCAATAGTCAGTCTGCATAGGAGATGCAGAGGGGTAACAGTCTGCAGGGAGCGGCAGGAGAAGATTTCTACTTAGTCAAGTGTTCACATTCAATCTTCAGGCACTAAATATGATCAAAGTATATTGAAACCTGTAAATATGGCAATGATTAATTCTATGGGCATCCCATATCCCAATCCCTATCCAAGTTGTACCCCCCCCCCCCAATAAAACAACAAAAACAAAGCTTGCAAATTACTGTTAATTGCCTCTGGAAAGGATGCATGAAGTCTGTCAGTGGGGTGATTTAGCGGATTGTTTGTCAGTACTGCTAACACCATGGCTACACATATTTCTTCTCACAATATCATCAGGTATCACTGATTTACTAACAGACATATCAGACTGGATGTCACACCACTTCTTCAAACTCAATCTATCCTAAACCGAGCTCATAATATTTCCTCCCCCCACGTGCCTCTTCCCCTGACTTCTCTGTCAAGATCAAAAGGCACAACTATCGGTCCGTCCCCACATGCCAGAGTACTAGTGGTAACCCTGGACTCTCAACTGTCTTTTCAGGCCCACATCCAATCCCTGTCCAAATTATGCTACCTCAACAACGTCTCCAGCATACACCCCTTCTTAACCAATGATACCACAAAGCTTCTAATTCACTCCCTGGTTATCTCTCGCCTCAGCTACTGCAACTCCCTCCTCATTGGCTTACCTATACATAGGCTATCCCCATTCAGTCCATTATGAACGCTGCTACCAAACTCATTCACCTTACCAACCATTCAGTGTCTAGTACCCCTCTCTGCCAATCCCTCCACTGGCTTACGCTCACCCAACAAATAAAATTCAAAGTACTAACAACAACTTATAAAGCCATCCACAACTCTGCTCCCAGCTACATCACTAGCCTAGTCTCAAAATATCATTCAAATATCCTCCTCCCATGCTCGCCTCCAGGACTTCTCCCAAGCTTCTCCCACCCTTTGGAACTCCCTACCTCAATTTGTCAGAATATCTCCTAATCTATCCATCTTTAGACAATCCCGGAAAACCATTCTCCTTAAAGAAGCCTACCCTGCTTCTAACTAATACACTGTTTTTACTTTCTCCATCAGCTCACCCCCCCACCCCCCCCCCCCCCAGTTATTACTTTTTGTATCACTATGTATTTGATTGTGAGCTCTAACGAGCAGAGCCCTCTGATTCCTCTCGTACCAAATTGCATTTTAACTGTAATGTCTGCCTCCATTTTGTAAAGTGCTAAGCAAACTGTTGGCTCTATATAAATTCTGTATAATAATCTAAAGACATGCTGGTAAGGTAATCGGATCCTGTCTAAATTGGCCCTAGTATGTATGTATGAATTTGTTAGGGACCTTAGGTTGTAAGCTCCTTGATGGCAGGAACTGACGTGAATGTTCAATGTATATGTAAAGTGCTGCGTAAATTGACGGCGCTATATAAGTACCTGGACTAAATAAATAAAAATAATAATAATTTGCAAATTGCAGCTTTGCTCTCACAGAAATTGCACTGTGGAAATGTTTCTACACTCTAGCTGTTGGTCTCACCTTTTTACTGAGAGGGGGAAAAGAAGAAATAATTTACTGACCAGACTATAGAGAAAAATTATGCTGTGATGGTGGCGAACATTAATAGGAATCATTTAAAGGTTAAATAAGATAAACACGTTTTTCAGACAAACGTACCGTTGTACCTCTCAATAAAGGCCTGAGAGGACAGACAACTATCTACTGTATCCCAACAATCACCGAACTGTAGGAGGTAAAAAAATGAAGCCTACCAGAAAACTAAACTGAAGCCTTTCCCCTGAAGTGCCCCCTAGTGGCAGAAATGCATATTTCTCTTGTTTGAGAACTGCAAGTACAGTGTTAATTGAACTGTATTCCAGGATTTGCTTGCAATAATGTAAGACTTTACATGTTATATAGTTGCATATCATGTCAAAGACATATTACTGATCATTGCAAAGGAACATTTTTTATACTTTTTTTCAATTTGTCGTAAAAAAAACAAAAGAAGGCTTTGGAAAAATGCCTTGTTTTTTTCCAATTTTTCAGGGTTTTTTCCAGGCCTTTCCATCTTTAGCTGTAACCCATTACAACCATTTTAACATCTCCTTATTTCAGATAAGCACACATAGTCCATTAATACTTTATGTAATAAAATTAATCCATGACATGGTAAAATATCTACCTACATGCTGTATAATTACAATTATAACAGTCTAATAAAGGGCTGGGGTTCACTGTTACATTCAGGTATGGTGTGGTGAATGCTTATTTTAGGAATTACTCCAGCTCAAGAAAGATCCTACACCTTGATTGGGTGAGGTTACAAAGAGGTAAAAAACAAAGGTCATTCAAAGGAGCCATTGTGGTGGGGACTGCGGGAAGGCAAATGTGGTCAGTGATCAGAAAACTGTTGGAGATTGATGACAGCGAGTAGAAAGGCCTTGTAGTACCCCAAATAGAGAAGGACTATGTGAGATGAGATTATGCCACCAAGCTGCAGTGTACCAGACCAATAAGGAGCCTGGAGTAGTTGTTTTTCCTTCTGAATATGCCTGTTCCTCCTGTGTATTCCACAGCAGCCAAGGCATGAAACAAACAACAAGAAATTAGGCAATGATAGGCTGAAATATTTTGCAGTTAGCTATGTAACTTCATCTGCAAGTTTCTTTGAGATCATTGGTCATGGCAATTTTAGTACAGTTTTTTTTTTTTTACTAATGTAGGAGGTGCTCATATTTCAGGTGGGTTGGCAAAGTCTTTTCCTGAATGCATAACAATGGAGACTAGGGTTGCACAATACCATTTTTCATCGCCAATACTGATTACCGATACTTTTGCGGTGCGATTCGAGCCAATACAAAATGAATGGGCTCAAATCACTGCAAAGAATCGCATGAAGTTTGAACAAGAATGTGGTACAATTCCTGTCCACATCACATGTGCTTTCCCGCACCGCTCCTGTGTGAACCCAGGCTGAAGTCACTATGACATGCCTCGGTTCACACAGGAGCAGTGAGGTAAACCGTAAGTGATTCGGACAGGAATCGCACTGCATTTCTGTTGAAATCACATGCAATTCTTTGCAGTGTCATTTAAACCCATTGATTTTGTATGGGCTCAAATCGCACTGCAAAAGGTATTGGTTTCAGGTATTGTTGCATTTGCACAAGTAGGAGTACTTGTGCAAATGCTTTGTATTGGTACTGATACCGACCCTAATGGAAACATTTATGCTTGGCGTTAAAAAATAGATATGATTTTGAGACCCAGATGCACACGTTTAACAACTGTTATAGGATCAGAATTTTTTTTTGAGACACTTTTGATCTCTATATTCATATCTTATGTTTTTATGCTATACCATACATAAATAAGTATACAGTAAATACAAGTATTATTTGATTGGATCTGGACAAGTTTGGCTGTAGACCTCCCACACATCTGTAAACTATTCCCCACATACTAATGAAAGCACATGCCAGTCTGCAATAAATTAACCTTTGCTCACCATGTTTAAAGCTTTGTGCAACATTCCATCTGTAGTTAAAATCTCTGCCCCCTTTGACCTTTACCATTGTTTTATGCAGCATTGACTTATTAAAACAGAAAGTACATGTCATTACTGCCAACATACATTTAAAGGGTTTAAGTATCATTTTACAATGGTTGGTATAGCTGCGCAAACAATTTCATTATACCACTGCTAGTCAACTGTGTATCCAGAATCAATGACCCATACCACCGACGCAAACTAAAATTACAGAACCATTTATTTTCGGGTTACGTAGAGCTGTTGGCTTTTTTGACAATTTTAAGGTATCGAAAACAAGGCTTTCTAGGGTTTGGGGACTATGAAAATGTTTTATTGAGGTAATAGGAAGCAAAAAGCTCTCCAATAAACCACTGTAAAGTGCAACACTTGCTTTATGAGCTCACCTTACCTTCCAAGTCCACACAAGATGCTTTTCCAGAGTGCCTGGGTATTCCTGAAACCTGAGTACTCTATTGTGCAAATATCAACCACAGGTTCTGTGGTCACTCTTTAGCCCATCTTCTCCAGTCCTCTACACCTTCCTGTTGGTAAACCATGATGGAAATCAGTGATGATGTCCATCATAGCTGGTGGCCTACAAAAAGGTGTAGAGGGCAAGTGGAGGTGAACCAGGAATTCACAATGACAGCTGAGTTTGATATTTGGTGTTCATTGCCCAAGCCCCATCTCCAGCTGGACGCTCAACATAATTATCTTATCATTTGAGGCAGGAAAAAAAAAGTGTATGCTTCTGCAGAGGGAACATTACAGTTTGCCTGCAACCAGGAATATTGTGCACAGCTTATGACATCCGATTTTCAGTCCTCAACTTTTAGACATATTGCCCTTCTATAAACTTTCAAAAGATCCTTAACTTGGCCAATGTCCACTTACCTTGCATGATAAAAGCTTCCTCTGGTTTAAGACTGCTTTTCATTTATCTATTTATTTATCTAGAAATAATTTTTTTACTCTGGTTGCTCCCAGCACCAAACTTAGGTACAACCAGGCTGACGGATTTGCTTTAGATTATCACCAGTGGCTGCTATTGACGCAAGCAATAATCATTGTCTTCTCTGCATGGACACAGATTGATTGCTGTGGCAATCTGACTGGAAGTGGGAGCAGGTACCTCCCCCTACCCCCCAGAAAAGCGCCAATTAAAGGGGGAGGGGGGATGCAAACAAGCAGAACTTCCCCTTTTTGGTGAAGTTCAGTTTTAAACCTGCTCCCAACCCCATTCAAAGCCCTATACTGACTGCCCTGTAAAAGAAAGCTGTGTATACTTATCTAATCTAAGGGTGCTCTGCATTGGCGGCCCGTCCATACAGGGCGCAGGGGCATCGCCTCCCTAATCCATGTGCCCAGCCCCTAATCTACATGCAGGACGCTGGATGCATGGATTCCAATGGGGGTTTTATTTTTTTTAAAAGCACGTGATTAGAGTGATGATCACCCCCTGAGGAGGATACGAAATTCCCTTGTATCGACACATGTAGGGGAAGGGGACAGGGCGGCACGCTTAGCAGATCAGCTGTTAGGAGCGATCAGCATACCATACCGGCTGGTTTCAACCATTCATTTTTTGCTTGATGTAGAATGGCGCACTGAAACGCCTGGATATTGTGAATACCCTGTGTGAGGACCTGTTTATTTTTTGGTTCAATAAATTGCATAAGCATACTACACTATGAGATCCTTTTTTCATTGATTTACTGAGGCACATTGGTGATTGATCCAGGATCCCGGGCACACTGTTGAACCCTGTAGTGGTTCCAAAGCGTGTATTGACCAAGCTTTACAGCAAGGTCACACACCTTAAGGTGAGCCTTCATTACATGGGGGGGAGCACCTGAGTGAGAACACAGCGTCTGATTATCGCATCACTTTCACAGCATACCGAATCGCATGGAGTGTGGAGCACGTATAAATTGGATCAATTTGAACTTTGCACAGTGCACTTAAGCACTTTTTTATAATTCCAGTATTTGGATCTGTTTAGATTTCCATGGACTTATTTGCTTTAATATTTTTTATCACTATATGAATGCACATTGTCACTTTATTATTTGGCTATGAAGCACGTGTCTTTTTTATATATTTTTCATCATATATTTTATACATTATTATTACCACGGTGTAGAGCAGGGATATGCAATTAGCGGACCTCCAGCTGTTGCAAAATTACAAGTCCCATCATGCCTCTGCCTCTGGGTGTCATGCTTGTGGTTGTCAGAGTCTTGCTATGCCTCATGGGACTTGAAGTTCTGCAACAGCTGGAGGTCCGCTAATAGCATATCCCTGGTGTAGAGGATATATTTTTACTATTTCAGAGGCATTTTGCTTATACCTTTGATAGCACAGCGTTTTCAATGCGATTTTAGGGGTTATAACCCTCCCTATCCAAAATGAAAAAAAAAAGTTTCGCTATTAGCCATACTTTAACCACTTGCCGCCCGCCCACGTCAAATGACAGAGGGACGGTGCGGCTCTCGTTCTGGATGGACATCATATGACGGCGTACCGGAACAGCCTCTACTGCATGCCCCCAAAGGCGCGCAAGGCGCAGTGCTTGTGGCAGCGCCATGTTGCTGACGCAGCTCTTTAACTATGTGATTGGCTGTGTCCAATCACAGCCGGTCGCATGTGATTGCGGAAGTGCTGGTAATCGGCTCTCAGCGCCTCACACTGACAGAGTGTGTGGTGAGGAGAGTCGATCAGCGACATCTCCTTGCAGGGGACAGCAAGAGATGTAATCAAGGCACTGATCAGTGCCCTGATTACAGTAAAGCACCAGAAGTGCCAGCAATCAGTGCCCACCAGTGCCCATTAGTGATGCCAGTCAGTGCTGCCCATCAATAACACCCATCAATGCCCATCAGTGCCGCCCATCAGTGCAGCCTATCAGTGCCCACCAGTGCAGCCTCATCAGCGCACATCAGTTTTTTTTTTTTTTTCAAAATTTTCAGTCTTTTTTTTTTTTTTTGCAAAAAATGGTCTGGGCAGGAAGGGGGTGAAAGTGCCCTGTATTGAGGTAGTTAAACAATAATGTGCACTCCTTCATATCAGAAGGGTCTTTACGTTTTCTTGTTCTATCATTCAAATGGCAAAAGAAGATATTTAAATATGGTCAAGAGAAGCTTACATATTTCACAATGGCTCTTGAAATAACTAGACATAATAACAATAATACGTGGCAATTATATAAAGATAATGAGCACAGACAATGTCTGGATCTGAAACATACAACAGCTCCATTTTAATATTCTATACACTCCTTAAAATCTTCAAGTACATAGCTTCATATCTTTCAAGTCCTTAGACTTATTTTTTTCTATCTTCCAGATTATAAATAAAGATTCAAGATAAATGACTACATAAGGCCAAGAGAAGTTTGTGCATGTCACAATGACTCTTGTAATAACTAGAAAAAGTACTGACAATTATACATTGCAATTACAGTAATGAGTGCGGATGAAGTCTACTTCTGAAACATATAACAGCAGCATTTAATTATACTAAACACTCTGCAATGCTGTTATTCCACATATGAAAAACCAAAGACTGTACAAAGTATCTGTTTTCCGGGAAATACAGAGTTAGCTGGAGTTTTCTTTTCCTAGAATGAAGCACCGGTTCAGGAACATACATTAAGTGGGGGCCGCATAGTAATGAATGCTTACCCATCAGATATACAGACATTTTTCCCACTGGGATCCAGATCCTGAGAGTTCAATCCAGGCAGCCAAATCCACAATAATACCATCAGCTTTGTGATGTGAATGAGCATGGTCCCTGTTCATGGAGTCAATACAAAGCTAAGAACTCAAGATCCTAGACAGCATAGGGATAGAGAAGGCAGAGGTTGTGCTGGAACTCTTGAACCATATTTAGAGCAGAGTTGTCTCTTCCGTACACTGTCCCACACTGAATACCCTGGGATCAAGTTCCTTCTTCATATTTTTCCTGAGGAAGTATAGGAGGGGATGCAGAATTCCTGCCATTGAATCCCAACAGTGGGAGGGGGATCAATGACACACAGGATCTGAAGTGCAATAAAGACCTAAATGCCAGTACACAACAACATGAATAGATGCTAAGGTGATGATAAGTTTTTGTGCATGTATTGTGATGTAGTTGTGTAAGATGCATTCCCTTTCAAAGGTATTCCACTTACAGATGTTAAAAAAGATTTGAATTATACTTATATAAGTACACAGCAATTCAAAATATAATTTGCATGGGGTTTGACATATTTCATGTTGGTATCCCCCTATTTAAATGCTCTGTCCACTCGGAAACTATGTCATTTCTGGGGAACTTATGCTTGTGAATTAAAGTATACCTAAAGCTAAAACTTGGTATTTTTTAGTTTAGGATAGAGTATGGAAACATTAATATCCCTACCAGGTTTTACAGTTACCTGTCTCAATGGGGAGATTTTCCTTTTGCCTCCTGTTCTGTAGACACAACAGTAAATGACATGTATTCCCCTGTCAGATATTTGTGCCCGGAAAACATGTCCTCTTAAAATGATTTAAATTCACCTCCTGTTCCAGGGACAACTCAAAATCTAAAATATTCCAATACTTTACGTTAAGAACTGTGCACTGCATCATGGCAAGAGGTCTTGTGCCCCCCTCCCCTCCCCCATACCTGGAACCCCAGGCACTTTGTGATGACAGGAGAGCACGGTAGAGGTGAGTATATATGGTATATGGGAGACAAATTCTCCTTAAACAACCCAACATTTTTTAAACCACTTGGGGACTTCCGTGTTGTTATCTGTGTGCTTTTACTTTTACTTAGTGCTGAAGTCCCCAAAGGATGAAAGAAGCTAGAAGGTGATTTAGTCCTGTACTATCAGTTTTGGGTGAATGGTCCATTTAGCCACTGCTATTAATGTCCCAGTGTTGATACTCTAACAGATGAGTGTTGGGCCCCTAGTTCATAGGAACCTTTTAATAGTGTTAGGTGTTAATTACATCTACTATGCTTGACTGAGGGGTAAGAGTGCTGGGGAGCTTCTTTGTTTATTACACTGATAAATGTATCTTATGAAGAATACAAGAGGTGGTGCTGGAACATGAAAAGTTGGACAGGAACACATACATTTTTTTTCTGTAGTCAGGAGTTATGGAAGAGAAATCTCACTGTTGGGTTTCCCAAAACAAGAAGCAAGGGTTTGACTCACAGGCTCTCATAATATCCAAAACATCAAAGGTGCAGAGCATACATAATTAAGAACTGTAAATACAGCATACCTATCAAAAACAAGGGTATACAATATTGTGCGCTATTATGCAGTGCTGGCCAGTAGACCCAGAGAGAGAGAGCCCAGGGCGCCACCAAGCTAAGGATTCATAATCGATAGCTAGGTCTAGTCCCGTAATGTCCAAAACATTTGCAAAAAATTCAAAGCAGAGCCAGAAAATTTCCTTACAGT
Source organism: Aquarana catesbeiana (assembly GCF_042186555.1). Classification (NCBI taxonomy): domain Eukaryota; kingdom Metazoa; phylum Chordata; class Amphibia; order Anura; family Ranidae; genus Aquarana; species Aquarana catesbeiana. The sequence continues at coordinate 666,874,075 of NC_133325.1, read as the reverse complement.
CCCAAAGAAAAAGCAGCATTCCCCTCCACAAAATAGAGAAAGGAAAGGAAAGGGGGAAGGCTGCTCTATTGATGGCTAATTAGTTCTGAGCAGTATGAGTATTCCAGAGCAGCCAGATTTCATTATATTTATCAAGCATATTATTCAGTCTAGCCGCCATCTTGATCTCATTGATTCTAGCATAAAATTCCTAGAACGTTTGCAGAGCAGGAAATTTCCAATCTAGAGCTATGAGGCAATGACTTACAGTCAGTATACAGTGCCTTGAAAAAGTATTCACACCCCTTGAAATTTTCCACATTTTGTCATGTTACAACCAAAAATGTAAATGTATTTTATTGGGATTTTATGTGATAGAACAACACAAAGTGGCACATAATTGTGAAGTGGAAGGAAAATTATAAACGGTTTCAACATTTTTTTACAAATAAATATGTGAAAAGGGTGGCGTGCATTTGTATTCAGCCCCCCTGAGTCAATACTTTGTAGAACCACATTTTTCTGCAACTACAGCTGCAAGTCTTATTGGGCATGTCTCTACCAGTGTTGCCCATTTAGAGAGTGACATTTTTGCCCATTCTTCTTTGCAAAATAGCTCAAGCTCTTTCAGATTGGGTGGAGAGTGTCTGAACTGCAATGCCGCATACACACGAGCGGACTTTACGGCAGACATTGCCCGGCTGACTTTTCAACGGACTTTACGACGGACTTTCTGAATGAACGGACTTGCCTACAACAATCAACCAAAGCCCGTCTAATTCATACGTGATGACGTACAACCGGACTAAAATAAGGAAATTCATAGCCAGTAGCCAATAGCTGCCCTAGCGTGGCTTTTTGTCCGTCGAACTAGCATACAGACGAGTGGACTTTTCGACCGGACTCGAGTCCGTCGGATAGATTTGAAACATGTTTCAAATCTAAGTCCTTCCAACTTTTGAGAAAACAAAGTCAGCTGGAGCCCACACATGATCGAATTGTCCGATGAAATCCCGTCCGCCAGGCAAAGTCTGCCATAAAGTTCGCTCGCGTGTACGCGGCATTTCTTTCAAGTCTTTGCCACAGATTCTCAATCTGGATTGAGGTCTGGACTTTGATTGGGCCATTCTAACACATGAATATGCTTTGATCTAAATCATTCCATTTTAGCTCTGGCTGTAAGGTCGTTGTCCTGCTGGAAGGTGACCCTCCACCCCAGTCTCAAGTCTTTTGCAGACTCTTAACAGGTTTTCTTCTAAGATTGTCCTGTATTTGGCTCCATCCATCTTCCCATCAACTCTATATAATTATACATTCTACAAAATTCTAAAATGTTTCATAAGCTTTTGATTAAATATTAATGGTGAGCTTTCAGCAAAAACAAAATAACTAGAGGGAACAAATCATATACTGTATTCCTGGGGAAAAAACGGTTTAGTCAAGCCCTGTCTATCTGCTCCGTCTAATGTGATTTCAGTCAACCAATTGCACAAATTAATATATGAAATAAAGTAAATAGCCAACACTATCATATCAACAAAAAAAATAGACTCAGAACATTCAAGGGTATACCCTATACCGCAAGGATAGAGAGGGTAAAAAAGGGGGAGGGGTATGCCTATATATCAAGAATAATGTACAAGTGAATGTGAGAGATGACATCACTGAGGGAGCTAGGGAGGAGGTGGAATCTTTATGGGTAGAGCTCCAAAGGGATGAAGCTAAGGGGAAAATAATACTGGGAGTATGCTATAGGCCCTCTAACCTGAGGGAGGAAGTGGAGACGGATCTCCTATCACAAATTGGATTAGCAGCAAGGATGGGAAGTGTTATCATAATGGGGGATTTTAATTATCCAGACATAGACTGGGCGGAGGAAACCGCGCATTCATTTAAGGCTCGCCAGTTCCTTAATGTCTTGCAGGACAATTTTATGGGTCAGATGTTAGACGCACCAACTAGAAATAAGACATTACTGGATCTACTGATTACCAACAATACAGACCTGATCACAGATGTGGAAATACGGGGCAATTTAGGTAACAGCGATCACAGGTCAATTAGTTTCAGTATAAATCACACAAATAGGAAACATGAAGGGAACACAAAGACACTGAATTTCAAAAGAGCCAACTTCCCTAAACTACAAACCTTGCTAAAAGGCATAAATTGGGATAAAATATTAGGAACAAAGAATACGGAGGAGAGATGGGTTTGCTTTAAGAGCATATTAAATAAGGGCATTAGCCAATGTATCCCATTGGGTAATAAATTTAAAAGAGCGAACAAAAATCCTGGATGGCTTAACTCCAATGTAAAAATGCATATAAAAGCAAAGGAGAAGGCCTTCAAAAAATACAAGGTTGAGGGATCATCCTCAGCATTCAGACTTTATAAAGAATGCAATAAGAAATGTAAGGGTGCAATTAGGACGGCTAAGATAGAACATGAAAGACACATAGCGGAGGAGAGCAAAAAAAATCCCAAGAAATTCTTTAAGTATGTAAACAGTAAAAAAGGGAGGACAGACCATATTGGCCCCATAAAGAATGAGGAAGGACATCTGGTTACAAAGGATGGGGAGATGGCAAAGGTATTGAATTTATTCTTCTCCTCAGTCTTCACGAGTGAATCAGGGGGCTTCAGTAACCAAAACTGCAGTGTTTATCCTCATGACACAACACAGGAAGCACCTACATGGTTAACAGAGGAGGGAATTAAAACTAGACTTGAGAAACTTAACATTAATAAATCACCGGGACCAGATGGCTTGCATCCGAGGGTACTTAGGGAACTCAGTCAGGTGATTGCTAGACCATTGTTCCTAATTTTTACAGACAGTATATTGACTAGAATGGTACCAGCTGATTGGAGAAAAGCCAATGTAGCACCAATATTTAAAAAGGGCCCAAAAAACATCCCTGGGAATTATAGACCAGTTAGCCTAATATCAATAGTATGTAAACTCTTGGAGGGGGTGATAAGGGACTATATACAAGATTTTAGTAATAAGAATGATATCATTAGCAGTAATCAGCATGGATTCATGAAGAATCGTTTTGCCAAACCAATCTATTAACCTTCTATGAGGAGGTGAGTTGCCATCTAGATAAAGGAAGGCCCATAGACGTGGTGTATCTGGATTTTGCAAAAGCATTTGACACAGTTCCCCATAAACGTTTACTGTACAAAATAAGGTGCGTTGGCATGGACCATAGGGTGAGTACATGGATTGTAAACTGGCTACAAGGGCGTGTTCAGAGGGTGGTGATAAATGGGGAGTACTCAGAATGGTCAGGGGTGGGTAGTGGGGTTCCCCAGGGTTCTGTGCTGGGACCAATCCTATTTAATTTGTTCATAAACGACCTGGAGGATGGGATAAACAGTTCAATCTCTGTATTTGCAGACGATACTAAGCTAAGCAGGGCAATAACTTCTCCGCAGGATGTGGAAATCTTGCAAAAAGACCTGAACAAATTAATGGGGTGGGCGACTACATGGCAAATGAGGTTCAATGTAGAAAAATGCAAAATAATGCATTTGGGTGGCAAAAATATGAATGCAATCTATACACTGGGGGGAGAACCTCTGGGAGAATCTAGGATGGAAAAGGACCTGGGGGTCCTAGTAGATGATAGGCTCAGCAATGGCATGCAATGCCAAGCTGCTGCTAATAAAGCAAACAGAATATTGGCATGCATTAAAAGGGGGATCAACTCCAGAGATAAAACGATAATTCTCCCGCTCTACAAGACTCTGGTCCGGCCGCACCTGGAGTATGCTGTCCAGTTCTGGGCACCAGTCCTCAGGAGGGATGTACTGGAAATGGAGCGAGTACAAAGAAGGGCAACAAAGCTAATAAAGGGTCTGGAGGATCTTAGTTATGAGGAAAGGTTGCGAGCACTGAACTTATTCTCTCTGGAGAAGAGACGCTTGAGAGGGGATATGATTTCAATTTACAAATACTGTACTGGTGACCCCACAATAGGGATAAAACTTTTTTGCAGAAGAGAGTTTAATAAGACTCGTGGCCACTCATTACAATTAGAAGAAAAGAGGTTTAACCTTAAACTACGTAGAGGGTTCTTTACTGTAAGAGCGGCAAGGATGTGGAATTCCCTTCCACAGGCGGTGGTCTCAGCGGGGAGCATTGATAGCTTCAAGAAACTATTAGATAATCACCTGAATGACCGCAACATACAGGGATATGTAATGTAATACTGACACATAATCACACACATAGGTTGGACTTGATGGACTTGTGTCTTTTTTCAACCTCACCTACTATGTAACTATGTAACTATGCTGCCAACAAATAATATCCATGAAGATATACAGTACAATATCTCAAATCATGCAGCAATTCTGAAGGACTTTCTATTTTACAAATTAAAACCACATCCACCAAAAAATACATTGGAATAGAGTTTGTTGAAAAAAGTAAAGATATGTCTTTTGACGTCACACACTTTAGAATACCAATCTCTGAGGCAAATAGGTTTGAGTGGAAAGTCTCTTTCTCTCTCTCTCTCTCTCTCTCTCTCTCTCTCTCTCTCTCTCTTTCGCTCTCTCTCTTTCTCTCTCTCTCTCTCTCTCTCTCTAGATTTCTGGAGAAAAAACCTAAAGAATCTTATGGCAAAATTTCATATTCCTGATATGTGTCTGTTGTACCATGCACCTATGTTAAAAAGTATCCTGTTCTGTTTTTATTTCTTCCTTTGTGTGAAATCCCTAGTGATCCTGCCATTCCCCCTGCTTTCCAATTTCAAATTAACCATGCTAGGCGTGAGAGCACATCCATCCCAGCATGATCAGTTTTCTGGCTGTGCTGTGAGCACATCCTGCCTGTCCTCCAATGATCTGACTTGTGCTGACATGCACGCCTGCACATCCATTTATTGGGAAGATTAGTGTACTGCTGTTTTTTCCACCCCAGCTCTCTGAGCCCCTTATGCACCTGAGAACAGAGATTAAGTGATCACTTATAAAATAAATAAATAAATAAATAAAAAATGAAACGTATGTATCATTTTCTTTATATCTATCAAGAAATGTTTTGCCGTTCATTTTTATTTCAAACTGAATGGGTTATTTTACAAGGCAAGGGTTCACATATGCTATAATAATAATAAATATTATTATCCAGAAGATGTGTCGATGTTGGCAAAGCACATCATTGCCATACTCAATCTTTACACTATAAGGAGTATGTCAAACAGAACTAGAAAGGACATCCTATAGTGTGGTAAAAACTTCCACAATCATTTACTAAAACTATTGTATTCAGTTTTACAATAAAAGCCAAAACACCATACATTCAAACAGCTCTCATATGACATCATAAGCTAGACATCCCTCCAATCACGAGCTAGATTCCACTCGCTATTTTTCGCACAGTCAGGCTTCACAGTAATAGTGAATAAGGTGCCCAATGAAGTTGGGTGAAGGTAGTCACATTTAATTGCCTTCATATTCAGTTACAGGGAACCCCAATTTAAAACACTGTCATTTTCTAAGTACACTATAGATTTTTTTTTATATTGCTCTAGTACTACATATAAACACAGGTCATGAATATAGGCAAGATCGTTACAAATCATTAGGTATAATTGCCAGGTACTTCAGTGGCAGGCCCGTCCATTAGGGGTGCACGGGTGCTGCCCCCCCATCCATGCATCCGGCCCCCTACTCTACATGCAGGGCACCGGCACATGGATTCCAATGGGGGGGGTTTAAGCACAGGATTAGCCAGAGGCTCTAATAGGCTTCAAAAATGGGTGGGCTTGGGGTGCAGAGCACTGCGCTCCGAGCCCACCCAATTGTGTGAGAATAGCGAATGAATATTCACTATTCTCACACTAATCCTCCTCCCAGCCAATCAGGAAGCAGGTCCTGAGACCTGTCACCCGATTGGCTGAAAGGACAGGCGATCCTATTGGATGCCTAGGAGGAGGAGGGAGGAGACACATGGCGGAAGCTGCCGTGATGCAAAGGAGAAGGAGACGCCCGTTCGCCATGCTGCCCGCCCAGAACCTAGATAGGGTAAGTGAATGACAGCTTGCGAGACCCCCAGGGGCGGGGGCGGTGCGGGTGACTAGACTGAGTGAGAGCAGGGGGAGGTGGTTGTTTGCCGCAAGGGAGTAGTAATATAATTTATTTTATCTGTATCATAGATACCGGCAGAGAAAGTGAGTAGTTCAGCAGACTTTCTCTACTGGCTTATGCCCCGTACACACGGTCAGACTTTGTTCGGACATTCCGACAACAAAATCCTAGGATTTTTTCCGATGGATGTTGGCTCAAACTTGTTTTGCCTACACATGGTCGCACAAAGTTGTCGGAATTTCCGATCGCCAACAACGCGGTGACGTACACCACGTACGAGGAGACTAGAAAAGGCCGGTTCAGAACCAAGCGCGGCACCCTTTGGGCTCCTTTTGCTAATCTCGTGTTAGTAAAAGTTTGGTGAGAGACGATTCGCGCTTTTTCCAGACTCGTGGCTTTCAGATCGTTTTCTGCCGTTCAGTTTGTGCTTGTGGGTTTGTATCTGCTCTTCAGTGCGTGCAGTCAGTTCGTATCGGAGTTTTCTGTGCGATCTTGCCCGCTCGTTGCTGTTTTTCAGGTCGCTCTTCACAGGCCTTGCTGTTCTTCAGTGCGTTCTGTTACTTCGTTCTGAGCAGCCGACCGTTTTCTAGCCATGTTTCGTATGCGTACTCCTCGTAGAGTTCGTGCTGTGCGGGGGCTTGGTGTTGGGGTCCTGACCTTGACACAAGTCCAGTCCATGAACAGGGTGGGGAGGAGTTCATGGACCAAGAATTGGTTGCTTCAGCGTGACCAGTTCTCTCATATGCCTTTGCTCCGTGAGATCCGTGAGAATAATCCTGATGATTTCAGGAACTTTCTCCGGATGACGGACCCCGTGTTTCACCGTTTGTTGGCTTCGCTGACCCCTTATATTAGCAGGCAGGATACCTGCATGAGGCAAGCCATCACTCCGGAGCAGAGGTTGGTCGCTACCCTGTGGTATTTGGCCACAGGGAGAAGCCTGCAGGACCTCAAGTTCTCGACAGGCATCTCCCCCCAGGCTCTTCTTTGTGGACATTTACTGCTTGTGTTTGTTTGAGCTGACCCTGACAGAAATGTGTGGAGTCCAGAAAATGTCGTGATTGTGTAACCTTATACAAAGCACTGTTGGCTGTTATTTACTAAATGCAAAGACACTTTTCACTACAAGTGCACTTGCAACTGCACTGAAACTGCACTTGTAGTGCAAAGAGGATTTGCCCTTAGGAAATTACCCCCATTTTCTCATAAAACAACAATTACATCACCCCAAAAGTGTTGTAGCGTTGAGACAATAATCCACACATTCTTGATGAGCAATCTTTTTAATACCTGCACAATCACATGTGCATTTACCAAAGGTTTTTCTGACAAACCAACATGTTTGTTGTATAACAATTTTTGTGGTGTCATTATCCAAAATCAAAATGTGCATTTTATAGAAAACAGGCATGTGTAAAACCCACAAGAAAGACACAAATCTTGATCTTACAAAGTTCACATTTGGTAGAACTTGAAGGCAATATCAGACATAAGTATTTAGGAACTGTGTTTGATATTGCGTTCAGATGGGGGGAAATCACCCCTGGAAAAGCCAAATTTGGAAGATGCACACAAATTTCACAATGTCAACATGTGCTATCTGCCATCACGGGGGATCAAGGGACGTGTTTTGGGGGAGAAAGCCCTTCCTCACCGCTACTTTATTATTGAGGAAGGGGTTGCACCCCCAAAATGCGTCCATTGATCTCCTGTGATGGCAGATAGCACATGTTGGCACACTGTGTGCATCCTCCAAATTTGGCTTTTGGAAAAATCACAAAAACATTTCGCACATTGTAGCACACAAAAGAAGAAAGTGATTTGGAGGGGCTTTAAACTCGCCCCAAAACATCAATGATGTTTTTATATTTTGGAATAACATCATTGATGTTTTGCTTGATGATTTCCAATTGTAAATTACACCCCATGATCTCCCCGATCACGATCTGGGCACTTTCTGATGTGAAAGGATCTTCATCCACAACCTCACGATCACCTAAAAAGAGAGGAACCCAAAATAAATTAGGTCTAAAAAAAATGCCGCCATCCATCTCTTATCTGAGCCTGTGGTCGCAGACACTCACCTGTTGTGGTGACTAGTTCCACCACGTCTTCTTCCTCCTGCTCATCTTGTGTTGGGTGGATTTTCCCTTCTTCCAGAGGGGGGGGGGTCTCTGGTCTCCTCGGATGAGGGGTGTCCTCCGAGTCTTTTCTCCCCTATGTAAAACAAAAATGGTATAATTAGCACACAGATATTTGATGGCAGAACTATAAAGATGAAACATTGCTTGGAAGTGGGGTACAATGATCTATTTTAGCAGAGTTCCAAGATGTAGCATTTTTAGTGTCCTTTGTCAAGCTGCAATACTTTACCTGTTTGGTACAAGCTTCACAGATGGAGACCCCCCTATAGTATACACTGGAGCACCTGTGTGGCCCCCCTAATAAAAATGGTGTTCTGGGGTCCCACACTAGTGCTCCAGTGTCCAGATGTGAAAACAGCTGCTCAGTGTCCTCTCCTTACACAGAATCTAGTTTGCATTTCATTCTAGTAACCAAGCCATCTACACAACCCAATTCTTTGAAGACAAGTATAGGGCCTCAAAATGGTGGCCAAATGCATATGGCCTAAACAATGGTATTTTATAGTCCGAAATAAAAATGTGTGATCCGAACGAATAATGTGCCCATGAACATGAAAGTTGCCATTTTAAACTGTACAACAGTTCCTAAAAGCACATGGAGCAGCACGAACGTAATAAACACAAGAACAATAGGAACACAGCACAACTACTTACTTTTTTGCAGCACTCTCCGGATCTTTCTGTACTGCTCATGTTCTCGTAATTTCAGGTCCGACCACCGCTTCCTGAGCTGATCTTTCGATCGGCGTACCCTGAATTTCCGGTGCAGACTCCTGACCACTTTCGCCATGATCTTGGCCTTTCGGACATTGGGGTTGGGGTAAGGCCCATACTTTCCATCATAGTCGGCCTTCTTCAGGATGTCCACCATCTCCAACATCTCCCCAAAGGACATATTTGAGTCCTTTAATCTCCTTCTGGATTGGGACGTTTCAGGCTCCGGCCTTTCCTCCTCCTCCTCCTCGTTGCTGTACTTAGCACGATCCTGCTGTCTATCCGCCATGTGCTCTTCCTCCACTGCGCCGAACGAAAAGGGGCGGGGAATAGAATAGAAAGAACGTCAGGGGCGGGCGGAGTTATACGCATACGCAGTGTGTATAAATCGTAACGCGCGCGTCTTACGTACGATCTGTGAGCGGAGGAAGGAGCATCGGAGACGCCGATCGTGCTAACGAAGGTAGGATCTAAACTTGGGCCTATACTGCTTCGAAATTGAAGCCTATATTGTAACAAGATTAGGGGAGTTTGGCCTGACATTAGGGTTTGTCTTGTGTTGTGTCTTGCAGAGAAAATGGATGGGTTCAACGACCACAATTTCCTGCCCCTGTTCATAGACAAGTACAGGGAGCTGCCCTGTCTGTGGCAGGTGAGACACCCCCACTATAATCACAAACAAAAGAGGCAGGCAGCGCTGGAGAAACTGCTGGAGTTGGGGAAGCCGGTGGTCCCCACAGCAACCATCCCTTATTTAAAAGCTAAAATTGGTGGCCTGAGGAGCACATATCTTAGGGAGCGCAAGAAGGTCACAGATTCCCAGAGGTCTGGAGCTGCAGCAGATGACATTTATGTCCCCAGGTTGTGGTACTATGAGAGACTGCGATTTCTGTCAGACCACACTGAAGTCAGGGAATCCCTCTCTACTCTTCCTTCCACTCTTCCTTCCATCCCAGCTGAGGCTTCTGATGTCCAACCTGGGCCTTCTAGCCAGGAAGAAGTGGAGGAGCCCAGCTGGAGTCAGGTATAGCATTCTTCTACAGATTTCTGGGCAATAAAGAAATGATGTTTACTAGATGTTATTATTGATCATTAATTGCTGATTAAAAAAAGTGTTTTACATATCAATAGACAGTAGTGGGCACCCAAAATTGGGACAAGAATGAAAAATGCTGGGCTCAGAAGCATAGTCTGTTATATTTGTTAACATTCAATTTGCAGCAGTCAGGAGGTGAAAATTGTGTGTGATTGATGTAAAAAAAACTAAAACTATGTCCCTTTTTCATACACAGGAAGACCTCAGCCAGGAGGAGGCTGTGGAATGTGGCAGTCAGGAGGAGGCGGGGATTAGTGTCAGCCAGGAGGAGGCGGGGATTAGTGGCAGCCAGGAGGAGGCGGGGCTAAGTGTCAGCCAAGAGAAGCCTGGGACAAGTCGCAGCCTGACTGAGTCTCAGGTTCCTCCCCTCCACCTGCCATACAAAAGGGCCAGGAAGGCCACTCCCAGTCCTGTGCAGGATTCAGCATACAGGCTGATCCAGGAGGCTTCTGCGTCCCTCAGAGCCTTCCCCAGTCCTGAAGAGGCCTTTGCCTGCATGGCTGCCACCAAATTGCAGGGCATGCAGGAGGGCCAACGCAAGATCTCTGAGGACCTGATTTATAAAGTCCTACGTAAGGGGGAGAGTGGGGAACTGACACACAAGACGGATGTCATTGAGATCGACGATCCTCCTCCTCCTCCTGCTGCCACAACTCCACCACCACAGCCAAAGGCTGGAAGGAAGCGTGGAAGGAAGACCAAAGAGTGATTGCCCTGGGTTCAGTCTGGTCTGACAAAAGCTGCAGTCTCTCGTATGACCACAGCCTGGGGACATAGATGTCATCTGCTGCTTTCCGGATCTCTGGGACTTCTGGACCAGACTGCCCTCCCTTAGATATGGACTCCTCAGGCCACCAATTTTGCTTTTAAATAATTGATGTCTGCCCTGGGGGTCCAAGGCTTCGCCCACTTCTGCAGTTTCTCCACTGTTGCCTCCCTCTTTGTTTATAGTTGTGACCCCTTAATAAAATATTTTTAGGTAAATTCTACTCTCCTGTGTGTGTTTTCATCCAAAAAGGACAGTTTGTTGGTGACGATTCAGGTACATTTCTAACATAAAATGTGAAATTAACAAGAGACAACAACAACAAACAATCTCCTACAGATTAAATAGAACAACATATCAATGGTGTTGTAGGAACTTGTCACAAAAAACACACAAACATTTTCGGGAGTACAAATCAAAATCACCAAAAAAAAAAATTAAAAAAGAGAAACACAAAAAAAGATTCTACATTAAAGTCAAAAAAATAAAAAAAATATGTTGTCAGATGTGAGAAATCAAAATATATTGAGGGAATCCCGATAAATAGTAACGAAAGAAGTTTGTGAGAAGTGTGTGTGAATATGAGCAGCAAAACTACTTAATTCTTGTCACATTATAAAGAAGAAGAGAGTGCGCTGTATTAAACCATTTTGAACATTGCAGCGTGACGAAAGTGCTGTATCCATTACGAACGCTAAGTTTACCAGAACGAGCTGTCCCGTGTCGGAATTTCTTCTGAGCATGCGTGGCACTTTGTGCGTCGGAACAGGCCACACACGGTCGGAATTGACGCGATCGGATTTTGTTGTCGGAAAATTTTATCTCCTGCTGTCCAACTTTGTATGTCGGAAAATCCGATGGAAAATGTCCGATGAAGCCCACACACGGTTGGAATTTCCGACAACACGCTCCGATCGGACAATGTCCATCGGAAAATCCGACCGTGTGTACAGGGCATTACTGTTTACCAGTGACAACTGAAAGTCTGAGTGATCATTCAGCAATCTTCTTTCCAGGGAACCCACTTTTGTGCAGTTTTATTTTGGTGACATAGTCCCTTTAAGATGGTAAGATCTCTAATAGAGTCTTAATGCCCAAAGCAAGGGTCGCTCAACAGCCATGGTACTTCTGAGATTTCCTCCACACAGGATTTTGTTATCCTGTATACTGCCATCTAATAATGCAATTGTACAAAGACCAGTGAAATGTAAGAGTTCTTGTGAGTCAGTAACCTCATTCACGATTGACTAGCTACAAAGATGAAGATTCATTCCAATAGGTACAAGCCTCTTCACCCCACAAACCAAGACAAGCACACATTATTTGCCGCTGTGGTACACTCATTGGTTGAGAGATGATGAAAGAACAAGAGTTCCAAGTCATTGCTGAAAGGGATCTCTGGGCAATCGGGAAAAATATGATGTTTAATAATTAATGGTTAATGCTAGTTCAAAAGATTAATATCCCTGACAGGTTTTATTTAAAGTAATACCAGTTGCACCTTCTAATTCAGTAGGGTACTGCCCTAGGCATTCATCAACATTACTCAGACATGGATTAGGGGAATGGCTTTGTTCACTGTAGTCAGCAAAATGTTTTAAAATAGTGTCACTCCATTTTTAAAAATAAGGTCTATAAATGAATATTAGGGATGAGCTTTGTGTTCGAGTCGAACCCATGTTCGACTCGAACATCGGCTGTTCGATCGTTCGCCGAATTACGAACGATATGGGCCGTTCGCGCCAAATTCGTGTGGCGCGTCACGGGCCATAATTCACTGCGGCATCGCAGTGCATTGCTGGCTGATGATTGGCCAAGCATGCACTATGACCCGCATGCTTGGCCAATCACAGCACCGTCAGTAGAGAGAGCTGTAATTGGCCAAAGCCAGGGTGGCTTTGGCCAATTATGGCTCAGGGGGTTTAGAACACGCCCCACACTATATAAGGCCGCCTGCAATGGCGGCCCTGTGTAGTGTGTTCTGGCGTGCTTAGAGAGAGAGAGACAGTGTCATTTCATTTGAGCTAGATTAGGCAGGACAGTCAGTGAGTTAGCTGCACGTACAGTGTATTGTGTATATATATGCATCCCAGGTGTTGTATATATATATATATATATATATATATATATATATATATATATATATACACTGTATTCAGTTTAGCTAGATCCGTTCCTGTTATCTTCCTACTGACAGGCAGGCTTGTCTTGTTACAGTATTTACAGCTACCTGAAGAAAATTGCTGGTGTTCTTTTGATCCTATTAGTACCACAGTCAGGCAGCTAGACTATTTACAGTTAGTGTAGTGTGTCCTCCTCACAGTGTTCAGTTAAAGCTACAAGTTAGTTTAGTGTTACCTCTGCACAATGTTCAGCTAAAACTACAAGTTAGTGTAGTGCGTCCTCCTCACAGTGTTCAGCTAAAGCTACAAGTTAGTGTAGTGTGACCTCTGCACAGTGTTCAGCTAAAACTACAAGTTAGTGTAGTGCGACCTCTGCACAGTGTTCAGCTAAAGCTACAAGTTAGTGTAGTGCGTCCTCTGAACAGTGTTCAGCTAAAACTACAAGTTAGTGTAGTGCGAACTCTGCACAGTGTTCAGCTAAAGCTACAAGTTAGTGTAGTGCGACCTCTGCACAGTGCTCAGCTAAAGCTACAATTTAGTGTAGTGCATCCTCCTCACAGTGTTCAGCTAAAGCTACAAGTTAGTTTAGTGTGACCTCTGCACAGTGTTCAGCTAAAGCTACAAGTTAGGGTAGTGCGTCCTCCTCACAGTGTTCAGCTAAAGCTACAAGTTAGTGTAGTGTGTCCTCCTCACAGTGTTCAGCTAAAGCTACAAGTTAGTGTAGTGTGACCTCTGCACAGTGTTCAGCTAAAACTACAAGTTAGTGTAGTGCGACCTCTGCACAGTGTTCAGCTAAAGCTACAAGTTAGTGTAGTGCGTCCTCTGAACAGTGTTCAGCTAAAACTACAAGTTAGTGTAGTGCGAACTCTGCACAGTGTTCAGTTAAAGCTACAAGTTAGTTTAGTGTGTCCTCTGAACAGTGTTCAGCTAAAGCTACAAGTTAGTGTAGTGCGTCCTCCTCACAGTGTTCAGCTAAAACTACAAGTTAGTTTTTTGCGAGCTCTGCACAGTGTTCAGCTAAAGCTACCTGTAGAAGGTTGGTGGTGTTTTCCTGATCCTATCACTACCGTAGGCAGCTAAATAAGCTACAAGTTATTTTTTTGCGAGCTCTGCACAGTGTTCACCTAAAGCTACCTGTAGAAGGTTGGTGGTGTTTTCCTGATCCTATCACTACTGCAGGCAGCTAAATAAGCTACAAGTTAGTTTTTTGCGAGCTCTGCACAGTGTTTACCTAAAGCTACCTGTAGAAGGTTGGTGGTGTTTTCCTGATCCTATCACTACCGCAGGCAGCTAAATAAGCTACAAGTTAGTTTTTTTGCGAGCTCTGCACAGTGTTCACCTAAAACTACAAGTTAGTGTAGTGCGAGCTCTGCACAGTGTTCAGCTAAAGCTACCCGTAGAAGGTTGGTGGTGTTTTCCTGATCCTATCACTAACGCAGGCAGCTAAATAAGCTACAAGTTAGTTTTTTGCGAGCTCTGCACAGTGTTCACCTAAAGCTACCTGTAGAAGGTTGGTGGTGTTTTCCTCATCCTATCACTACCGCAGGCAGCTAAATAAGCTACAAGTTAGTTTTTTGCAAGCTCTGCACAGTGTTCACCTAAAGCTACCTGTAGAAGATTGGTGGTGTTTTCCTGATCCTATCACTACCGCAGGCAGCTAAATAAGCTACAAGTTAGTTTTTTGCAAGCTCTGCACAGTGTTCAGCTAAAGCTACCTGTAGAAGGTTGGTGGTGTTTTCCTGATCCTATCACTACCGCAGGCAGCTAAATAAGCTACAAGTTATTTTTTTGCAAGCTCTGCACAGTGTTCAGCTAAAGCTACCTGTAGAAGGTTGGTGGTGTTTTCCTGATCCTATCACTACCGCAGGCAGCTAAATAAGCTACAAGTTAGTTTTTTGCAAGCTCTGCACAGTTTTCAGCAGCTGGCTGTGTTGAGCCGCAACATGCGGAAGACTTGGTCGAGTGGATGACCAAGCCGTCCTCATCCTCCTCATCCTCTCTCACCCATGCTCAGGGTACTTTGTCTGGCAAAGCAGCTGCCAAGGCGGCCTCTTCCCTCGGCTCAATGGCATCAGTGACTCCTTCCCTAGCCCCACCATGTCCTCCTGAGGAGTCCCTTGAACTGTTTGACCACAGTGTTCGGTACATGCTCCAGGAGGATGCCCAGCGTTTGGAAGGCTCTGATGATGATACTGAGCTAGATGAAGGCAGTAACGTGAGCACGGACAGAGTGGGTGCCCAAGAAGGACAGCAATCTGGCAGTCATGCTCCCCCTGCTGCAGCATACTGCCAGGTTTGCTCCAGTGATGAGGAGGGAGGGGATGATGAGGTCACTGACTCAACTTGGGTGCCTGATAGGAGAGAGGAGGAGGAGGAGGAGGCACATCACCAACGAGGCAGGATGCCCTCCAGGGGCCAGCCTAAGGGCAGCACACTGACTGCATCACACCCCAAAGCTCCGCATGTGCAGGGCGCTGCTGTCTCCAAAAGTTCTTTGGTGTGGGCCTTTTTTGAGATGAGTGCATCAGATCGCACCGCTGCTATTTGCAATATATGTCTCAAGCGTATCTCGCGTGGCCAAAACATCTCCCGCTTGGGCACCACATGCTTGATCAGACATATGTTGACCTGCCATGCAGTTCGTTGGCAAGTGTATCTAAAAGACCCACACCAAAGAACAAAGAGGACCTCTCCTTGCTCCTCATCAGCTGAGATCTCCAACCCCACTATACCTTCAGTCCTCTCTGAGACCTGCACTGAGAGGAATGAAGGTGTAGAATTAGGTGTGTCACAGCCAAGTACTTGTGGGCAATCTGCTTTCGGTACACCGACGTTAGATTGTACCAGGCAAATTTCCCTGCCCCAGCTGCTGCACCGCCGAAAGAAGTTCGCTTCCAGCCATCCACATGTCCAGCGGTTGAATGCTAGCTTGGCAAAATTGCTAGCACTTCAACTGCTGCCTTTTCAGTTGGTAGACTCTGCCCCCTTCCGTGAGTTTGTGGAATGTGCGGTTCCTCAGTGGCAGGTACCCAAACGCCACTTTTTCTCACGGAAGGCGATTCCGGCTCTCTACTGGCATGTGGAAGGCAATGTCTTGGCCTCGCTGGACAGGGCGGTCAGCGGTAAGGTGCATGTTACCACTGACTCATGGTCCAGCAGGCATGGACAGGAATGTTACCTAAGTTTCACCGCGCATTGGGTGACTCTGCTGGCAGCTGGGAAGGATGCAGGACAAGGTGCAGTAGTGTTGGAGGTTGTTCCGCCACCACGCCTCCAAAATGCCACTAGTAATGATTGTGACACACCTCTCTCCTCCACCCCCTCCTCTTCTTCTTCCTCCATGGCCTCTTCCTGTGCTTTGTCCTCGGAACCAGCAGTGCTCCATAGCCGTTCAAGGGGCTACGCAAGTATGCATGCCAAAAGATGCCATGCGGTGCGCTTGAGCTGGTGTGCTTGGGGGACAGGAGCCACACTGGGGCAGAGGTTCTGTCAGCTCTGCAGGGGCAGGTTCAGAGGTGGTTGACACCACGCCAACTTAAGGCAGGAATGGTGGTTTGCGACAATGGCACCAACCTCCTCTCTGCCCTCCAACAGGGACAAATGACCCATGTGCCCTGTTTGGCTCACGTCCTTAACTTGGTGGTGCAGCGGTTCTTGGGCAGGTACCCGGGCTTACAGGATGTCCTGAGGCAGGCCGAGAAAGTCTGTGTGCATTTCCGCCGGTCATATAATGGCAGTGCTCGGCTGGCAGACCTCCAAAAGGAGTTTAACCTGCCCAAGAACCGCCTAATCTGTGACATGCCCACCAGGTGGAACTCAACGTTGGCCATGCTGCAGCAGCTGCACATGCAGCAGAGGGCCATCAATGAGTACCTATGCGACTATGGCACCAGGACAGGGTCAGGGGAGCTTGTTTTTTTTTCCCCACGCCAGTGGACCATGATCAGGGATGCATGCACTGTCCTGTCACCATTTGAGGAGGCCACGAGGATGGTGAGCAGTGACAGTGCAAGCATCAGTGACACTGTCCCCCTTGTCCACCTGTTGGAGCACACGCTGCATGGAATAATGGACGGGGCACTTGAGGCAGAACAGAGGCAGGAAGAGGAGGACTTCCTTAGCTCTCAAGGCCCCCTTTATCCAGACAGTGTTCCTGCGTGCCCGCCAATCACACAGGAAGAGGAGGAGGAGGAGGAGGATTGTGTCAGTATGGAGGTGGAGCCTGGCACTCAGCATCAGCAGCAGTCTTTAAGGGATCAGTCCCAAGAAACACATGGACTTGTACGTGGCTGGGAGGAGGTGGCTACGGACCATGTCGTCCTTAGTGACCCAGAGGCACCCTGGACCGAATGCCTCAGCAAACCTATGCTGCGTGGCCTCCCTGATCCTGCAAAGCCTGTGTAAGGATCCTCGTATTCGTGGTATCAAGGAGAAGGACCAATACTGGCTGGCAACCCTCCTTGATCCACGTTACAAGGGTAAGGTTGCGGACCTTATCTTACCGTCGCAGAGGGAGAAACATCTTCGGGAGGCCTTGCAGAAAGGTCTGTGCAACGCGTTCCCAGAGACTGGGAAACTGGGAGTTTCTGGACGACGTGTTGCTGAGGCTTCAGTCAGTCAAAGAAGGAGCGGTGGGGAAGGTGGCCGTCTGACTGATGCGTTCAGCCCCAAGGTATGATCGGTTCCAGCAACCATCGCCAGCGTCTGTTTTACATGGTGCAGGAATACCTAGGGGCAAGATCTGACTTGGACACCTTTCCCACCGAAAACCCTCTGGGTTACTGGGTCTTGAGGATGGATCACTGGCCAGAGCTTGCACAGTATGCAATTGAGCTACTAGCCTGTCCTGCATCCAGCATTCTTTCGGAACGCACATTCAGTGCTGCTGGAGGCTTTGTAACCGATCACAGGGTGCGTCTGTCCACCAACTCGGTCGATTGACTGACCTTCATAAAAATTAATCAGTCTTGGATCACCACCAGCTACCAAGCACCTGATGCTGATGTAACCGAATATTTTTTTTTTAAATCTCAGATCCCTTCAAAGACTGCCTATGCTGATGCTGAGTGACTATCCTGAGTAATTATCTTCTTCCTCCTCAATGATCACGCTGATAGCTTGTAAGAACATTTTTGGTTTGGGCGCCGCCACCAGTGCCTAAGGCCCAATTTTTCTGCCCCTGTTTAACAGGGGAGTGTAATTAAAATTTTTGAGGCAATACTTTGCAGCAGAGCTCATTCCTGCTTTCCAACTAGAGTATCTGTGAGGGGTTGCAGTGTTGTGGCACCAGAACCAGTGCCTAAGGCCCAATTTTTCAACCCCTGTTCAACAGGGGCATGTAATTACAATTCTTGATCTAATATTTCACAGCAGGGCCTGTTTCTGCACCCACCAAGAGCGAGTGAGGACTTACAATGTTGTGGCACCAGCAATACCACCAAAGGCCCAATTTTTCTGCCCCTGTTCAACAGGGGCATGTAATTACAATTCTTGATCTAATATTCATAGCAGGGCCCTGTAAGGGCTTACAGTGTTGTGTCCACAACAACACCTAAGGCCCAAATTTCTGTATATAGGGCAGGCCCCTACTTTCAAACATCCAACTTACAAATGACTCCTACTTGCAAACGGAAGGAGACAACAGGAAGTGAGATGAAATCTACCCCTAGGAAGGGAAATTCTCTCCTGTAAGAGTTAATATGGGAAAAACATTTCTCCTTTCCACTGATGCTTTATCACCAATCCTTGTTTCACAAAAAAAACCAAATTTTCAAAAAACATTTGTCATTGGGACAAAAAGTGAGGTGAAATCTTCTGAAGAGGAGCACAGACAGCAAAACAAATGTCACAGGGGTGATAACCCTTCCCTATGTTTTCCAAAAAGCTTAAAATAGATTTTTTGGCTGGAGCTAAACACGTTAAAAATGTACCAGTTCAAAATTACAAACAGATTCTACTTAACAACAAAACTACAGTCCCTGTCTTGTTTGCACCGCCTGTATACTGCTGTTCAGAGTACAGAGCCTGTATACTGTTGTTTCTTTTTTTAATTTGGGTGCGGGGTTCCCCTTAATATCCATACAAGACCCATAGGGCCTGGTAATGGACTGGGGGGTACCCATGCTGTTTGTCTCACTGATTTTCATCCATATTGCCAGGACCCGACATTACATTAAAGCCGCAAGCAGTTTTAAATGACTTTTTTTTTTTTTTTTTTTACTTTAAGCATCATTAAAATCACTGCTCCCGAAAAAACGGCCGTTTTTAAAAGTTTTTTTTGCATTGATACATGTCCCCTGGGGCAGGACCCGGGTCCCCAAATGCTTTTTAGGACAATACCTAGCAAATTAGCCTTTAAAATGAGCACTTTTGATTTTGAACATTCGTGTCCCATAGACGTCAATGGGGTTCTAATGTTCGTGCGAATTTTCGGTCCGTTCGCAGGTTCTGGTGCGAACTGAACCGGGGGGTGTTCGGCTCATCCCTACTGAATACTTTATGAAAATAGGATTTTCTCGTGATACTTACCTGTAAAATCCTTTTCTTGGAGTACATCATGGGACACAGAGCAACCATAATAATGACTATATGGGTTATACGGCACCTACTGGTGAATGGACACTGGTAGATAGTCAAACAGGAAGTCCTCCCCTATATAACCCCTCCTACATAGGAAGGACTTCAGTTTTGTAGAAAAGCAATGAATATCCAAAAAAAGATGGGAGGGACCTCTGTGTCCTGTGATGTACTCCAAGAAAAGGATTTTACAAGTAAGTATGACAAAAAAAATCCTATTTTCTTTATCATATATCACGGGACACAGAGCAACCATAATAATGACTATATGGGATGTCCTAAAGCAATGCACTTGAGGGGAGGGAGACACTTTCACAGAATCAGCCACCTGAGAAAGACTTCTTCTGCTGCCCAAAACATACTGTGGCCAAAGCAGTATCCTCCGTGGCTTTGATATCCACCTGGTAAAATTCTGTGAATGTATGAAGAAAAGACCATGTAAGGGCCTTAAAATCCTGAGCCACTGACACCTGATGGCGGATGGCCCAAGATGCCCCAACACAACTGGTAGCGAGCGCTTTTACCAAAAAAAAAAACGGATGGGGCCATAGGCTCGAATTATTAACTGGCAAATCCAATGAAAATAGTTAACTTGGATGCCTCCTGCCCATCCTGGGCTCTACCGGCAGCACAAACCAGGATCCCTGACCTGCACTGACAATTCAAGTAATTCTGACTGCCTGAAATACCTCCAGAGTATGCAGTGATCTTACTCCTGCCAACTGAGGATCAGAAAAGAAGGCAAGACATTGTCTTGATTCCAGGGAAAACTAATCACCACTCTAGGCAAAAAATGGATGAGGACGCAACATCACCTTTTCATGATGCGAGACCAAGAACGGCTCCTTGCATGAAAGAGCCGCCAACTCTGACACTTCACTTAGTGAAGTGATAGCCACCAAAGAAGCCACTTTCCAAGGTAAAGGACCAACAGAATCCCCCGATTGGTTCAATCAAGGACAGTCAAGATCAAATTCAAGTCCCAAGGACACAAGAATGGCCTGAGAGGCGGGACTGTCTATGGTTACACACTGTATGAAGTATGAATCAAGGAGTGAGAAACAACGGCCTCTGGAAAAAAATGTATAGGGACTAACTCTGACCCTTAACAGTACTTAAGGCCAATCTCCTTTCCCCTACCAATTGGAGAAAGAAAAAGAATCTCCTACTCACATATTTCTGTGGGTGCCACTTCCTGGCTTCACCCCAGGCAAAAAAATATTTCCAAGTCCTGTAATTAAAGTACCCTGAAGCTGGCTTCCAGGTCTCAACAGTGCTGAGATACAGGACTCAAGACCATCAGGTCCCCCTGGACTGGGAGTGTCCAAGGAGCGACCCCCGCAAGATTCGCTATGTCAGTGTACCAAGCCCTCCTGGGCTAATTCGGCTAACATTATTATCAGTGTTACCCCCTTCTGGATTCTTCGCAAACGATGTGGCAGAAGTCGAAACAGAGGGAAGGCGTAAAATAAGGTAGAACTGGTCCCTAAGGCGTTACCAGTGCTTCTACCCCTACTGCCAGTGGGACCCTCGTCCCGGACACAACCTGCCCCAACTTGTTGCAGAACTTGGAATCTATTAGATTCACCTGCAGAGTTCCCCCTGCACCATTTTATACCTGGAATATGCACTGACGATAGAGACAGCACTTGTGCTGTCCCAGACTGAACGTGGTTCACCTTCCTAAGCCGCATGACTCCTGGTGCGGCCCTGGTGGTTGATATATATGCCCCTGCAGAGGCTTTTCCGGATAGAACCTACAACTGCTTTGTACCATAATCCAGAGCAAGGCGTACTGGCCACAAGTTCCACGATAATTATGGGCAGTATTCGCCCCTGTGGAGACCAAGTCCACTGAACTATAGCCACCCCCAAACCAAATGGAGAAACTGGCATCAGTGGTTATTGTCTTCTATAGTATGTAGTATGAACTTGTCTCATACTCTGTATGGGTAAACAATAAAGGAAATGCCATCATATGTAGTTCAGTACCTATTCTATGGACTGTAACTTAATTACAGCAGTATAAGTATTTATACTAAAGTTATATGTCATATATTTGGTCACATTCAAATACATCATTGAAAGATGTTAGAGTAGATTATTGATGTAGCACTCTAGTGTTTAGGCAGGGTTGCTAATAAATTTAGTTTGCCAGGTGGTAATTTTCCTGACTAATTGTTAGAAGATCAATTGATTCCCCTCTAATTCTGGAATTGCTGCACCTTTTCTCATCTGTCACTAGGTGGCACTGTGGCTGGTGACATTAGAATGACAGGGGGCTTCGCAAGGTCAGAGTATGGGGTGTCTCAGCCAATTGGCAGGGGTTTCTTTAGTCCCTTGGCCTGCTGGGAGAGCATATTTGGGTGGAGTCAGGTGATCTGGGTTCTGTGCCACCTGGATGGCTGTCTAGGTGAACTTGGTGTTATGTCACCCCGGGTTGCTAGGCCAGAAGCCTGAGGCCTATCCCAGTGACATCTGGCTGCTAGGCTGCCTGAGGCCTATCCAAGAGCAAAAGAAGCAGCATAGGGTTGAGACTGCAGGATTGGAGTCCAACCAAGTTGAGAAGGTTCAGCTGGACGGGGGAACCAGCTGTGGTCAGAGGTAGAAGGGTAGCTGTCACCACTAAGGGACCATCCATTTTCCTACCGGAGACTACAGTGAGTAAGCTTGAGCATGTACCAGAGCAGTCTTCTCACCAACCGGGGACGGTGAAGAAGTGGGAAAGCTTCAAGCCAGGGACCCAGCAGGACAGCGGGGGTGACGCTTGAGGAGTATACAGCGGAGTAGCTGTGGAAGAGCTCAGGGGGATCCAGTGAAGACTGGGATCTGGAAGTCTAGTGAAAGACTGTGAGCTCAGTGAGTGAAGATTTACAGTGAATTAAGAAACGGACTGTTTTGTGTTACCAAGAGTTACGTACAACCACCTTTTTTTTTTTACTGTTGCAAGATTAGTTGCCATAAGAGACAGCGGTCCTACCTATACAGAAGTGTTATCAGGCTGGAGGCCTTCCACTGTATAGCCGTCTACCTATAGAAGTCTCGGAGTCTGCCAATTAACATTGCATCTACTCAAGGGTGTCCTGGCCCTAACCTCCTCTCCCACAGTTCTGTTAAGAGAAATAAATCTCTTGTTCGCATTCAAAAAGTGACTGGCGCCCAGCAATTCTTCTTGCATCCCACCCACCATCCCTGGTAACCCACTCTACAAAGAAGTATGTCAGCTCTCCCTGACTCTGGAGGTCACCATTCGGCCTCTAGGGGTCGGGCCCTTGCTACATTATCATCAAGTATTATTATTTAATAACTTCAATAGTTTTGGGGTTGGTCCAATACATCCTGTACAGACAAGTTTGTTTTCATTAACACAGTGAACTTGTTCACTCGATTGTTAATAATTAACACATACTTGTTTATATGTAAGAACCATACTTGTTTTGTAACTTTGGGCTTTGGGGAATTCCACTCATACCTTTTATTAGTTAAATATACTAATATAAAGAAACCATTATTAAGGGAGTTGTTTATAAAAAAATACTCTTTTTAAAGAGTATACTTATTAATATTTATTATACAATGTGTATATGGGGCTGTCACTATGGGTGTGATATATACACTATATTGTCAAAAGTATTGGGACACTTGCCTTTACACCCACATGAACTTTAATGGTATCCCGGTCTTAGTCCGTAGGGTTCAATATTGAGTTGGCCCACCCTTTGCAGCTATAACAGCTTCAACTCTTCTGGGAAGGCTGTCTACAAGGTTTAGGAGTGTGTCTATGGGAACGTTTGACCAATCTTCCATTTTTGAGGTCAGGCACTGATGTTGGATGAGAAGGCCTGGCTCGCAGTCTCTGCTTGAATTCATCCGAAAGTGTATTATCGGGTTGAGGTCAGGACTCTGTGCAGGCCAGTCAGGTTCCTCCACCCCAAACTCACTCATCCTTGTCTTTATTGACCTTGGTTTGTGCACTGGTGCGCAGTCATGTTGGAACAGGAAGGGCCATCCTCAAACTGTTCCCACAAAGTTGGGAGCATGAAATTGTCCAAAATGTCTTGGTATGCTGATGCCTTAAAATTTCCCTTCACAGGAACTAAGGGTCCAAGCCCAGCCCCTGAAAAACAACCCCACACCATAATCCCCCACCCCCGCCCCACCAACCAGTTTTTCTAACTAATGCTAGAAAAATGGCAGCTGGAGAGTGATTTGTGTCTATGGGCAACGCAGACACTTTTGTCTTATAGTTCAAACACATGTATTAGCTCCTGCTGCCCACTGCAAGGTCCAGGAATGTTTAGACATTTGGGAATTTAGGCTGAATAAGCCAATGTGTCCTTGTCAGGAGCTGACTAATGGCTGCTAGTAAATTTTTGAATTTGTGTTATGTGGCCTGAAGATAGGAGAGATAAGAATACAATGGGACATTTAAATCCTGAGTACAAGGCAAGGTCATTGACAGATTCATGTACTAGAATCTGAGACCAGAGGGATGCTTGTTAATTTTACGCAGGCTAATTTGTTAAAAGCCAGTTTATTACCTGTATTGCTTATAAAGGAATGTGGCACCCTATGATAACAAAACCAGTTATTCTCCTCTCAATAATACAAAGACTGGCAAGTGCATTACTTAAAAATCTAATATACCTGAAACGACTGAGAGGATACAAGATATTTTATCTTGTATATAACACTGGCCATTCTAAGTGCCTAGGAAGGTTTTGTAATTTCCCAACTAAATTAGAATCTAAAATTATATATCAATAATGAATAAAACTTTTGAATTCCGTATAGATTTAATTTTCTTAGTTTGTATCAAATCACAAACCGGGTTAAAGGAGAAATGAAATAAAAATGTAAGTTTGGTAACCTAACTGGGTGTTTGAAACATACAGAAATCCAATAGAATGGTCAATAGCTCTCAACAACAAGTTACACTTTTCTTTGTAACCATAGGGTAGGGCAGGGTGAAAGCTTAGGTGTGCTTTGGCATCTTTATCTTGGGTGGCAGGAGAATATTGACAATAAGGGGAAACATGAAACAAGGATGTAAGCACTTTCCAAGCATTCTGTTAAATAAATATGGCACCCCCAAGAATACAAATTATGCAGATAAATAATTCAAAGAATACATGGATCAGATCCATGTACTTATTGTAATTTCCAAAAATCCATAATTTGTTTAATGTATCATATCTGCAATAAATAGTACTTTTGTGTCTGCCTGGAGTTCAATGGATAAGAATAATGTGGGCACCCACCCTTTTATTAAGTTAAGTGTTATTATTGGAGCTTTGTCAACATCATCACGACCAAATGATCAGCTTGCTTCTAAGTAATCCAAAGAACAGACACAAGATAGCTCCAAGTCCCATCAAACCCCTGCACTTCCCTCATTCCTATTATTGTTACAGCCATTGCTACTCTTGGTCATGTTAGACCGGCCAGAACAGTCAGCAGTTTTGTAGGAAACACCTTTTTCCTGAGTATATCAGCAGATCAGCCAGGCTCTTCCTGGCAGCCTCAATCTGTCCTTTGAGTTTGCATACAGTCTACGCACAGCTTTCTTTTTAGTCTTAGGACCCATAAATGCTTCTAGGTTGGAATCAAAACCAGCAAACATATGAATTATACAAATATAATGAAAATAAATCATAAGTCTAAATATAGCTACCCTACAAGGCAGCCGAACAATTGCCTGACTAATAGGAAATTAGGCACACATGTCTAAGGCTTAAGCTCTGATGAGACAGATTGTCTTTAAGGAAAATGTAGGAAGTGTGTACACAAAAGAGGAAGTGAATACCAGCTTTCTACTGGCTGGCTGGGGAATGACTCACTAGTCATTGTGTATCAGGCTGAGGAGAGGACAAACATGTATGCCATATTAGTATTTTGGGCAGGTATAAAATGTGTACAAGGTCAGAATTATTAAATTAAGATTTAATTAATTAAATTA
The DNA here is from genome assembly GCF_042186555.1 of Aquarana catesbeiana. NCBI lineage: Eukaryota > Metazoa > Chordata > Amphibia > Anura > Ranidae > Aquarana > Aquarana catesbeiana. Next base: position 666,848,613 of record NC_133325.1, on the reverse strand, counting down.
GCAGCATAGAGTTGTACTATGTTAGCCATCGACAAACGTTTGGATCTAGGCTGAAACCATTTTTTGGCTAACTAAATAGATTGCAGTGCAAGCTTTTGAGGCATTCTGGCCTTTCTCTGCACATCAGCATGCCTCAAAAGCTTGCACTACAATCTATTTAGTTAACCAATAAGTGTAGCACCCCAAATCCAAGCTTCCCCTTAAAACTAAACTCCACTATCCATATGTTGTGGAGCTCTCCTAAATTACCAAGGTATTGGTTAGAGAGCACCTGATCTGTACCAGATTTTGCTCCCTTTAGTTTTAGTAAATCAACCCTCATGCCAACTATTTTTCATGCATTTCATCCTCTTGATCCTCTACCATGTATATTTCGGATGCTAGATGAGGAACAATATCAGCCAGCCATCAATGTTACATTGTCTAGACCAGTGGTCTCCAAACTGTGGCCAGGGTCTGTATGTGGCCCTTTGCTTGCCTTTTTCTGGCATTTGGGGCTTTATTCCTCCCACTGATACGAGACATTCTGCCAACTGACTTCAATAATGAGGTATCATTTCTCCTGCTGACACCAACAATGGGGCACCATTCCTTCCAATGATATCCACGATGGTGCACTATTCCTCCCCCAATACCAAATGTGGTGATGTTTACTCCCACGGATACCAGGAAAATTTCCACTCCTGCTGGCCACATTCCTGTTCCCCTAAAGTCTGAAGAACAATAAACTGACCCTTTGTTTAGAAAGTTTGGAGACCCCTGGTCTAGACCATTATTTATAGCATGTAAGTTTGTGACGCACAATTTGTTATTCCCACACCCTCTAACTAGACAATTATGGGTAGAACAGGCTAACTCCATGTTACTTAGAGAAAATTGGCTTAATAACGCAGGGGCCCCCCCCAAAAAAAATGTATGAGATTGTGGAAAGAGTTGAAGGTTCAGGGATTAGCACCGCCACATTTAATATTAGACCAGCTAATTGATATTATGAATTGATATAATCAATATTACCATAGCTATTGAGTAGATATCCTCTCCCAACACACCACTGTTGGTAGGAGCCCACAATATCTTCAGAGAAGAATGGCAAACCTAGTGTCTGAGTCTGTAAGTCTTATACAGTATGTCTTGCTGTATTCTATTTTTATTTGCAGTAAAATATAACTTTCTGTGCAGTGTACCCATGGATGGGTGAGATTGGGTGTTGTTTTGTATTGTAAACTGTTTTAAAAATCGTAATAAAGATTAATCTGATTAAAAAAAAAAACTAAAGACTAGATTAAATTGCATACTTACATTGGTCTATAGCTTACTACAATGTAAATACGAGTTGTGTCCAGAAAGCAAAAAGGGTGATATTTTAAAAATGATTTTATTGAAAAACTTTACAATTAAACATTGTGTACTTCAGTACTCCTTGTGAGTATGCACCATGCTCCCAGCCATTTTTCCCATTCTTCATAGCATCCCTGGAAGTCTTCAAGTGGGATGGCTATCAGAGCCTGCGTAGTGGCTCTTTGGACGCTGAGTCACAATTTCATGAACAATTGACTTGGTAATTCCCATTTCCTCTGCAATCATTCCAATAGTGAGCCATCAGTCAAAAGTGGAACAGAATGTGGATGCAATGAGGTCTATCCTCAACCGTGGCCGACGGCTAACTATAATTTTTGAAATTTTGAATATGTAGCCATCCACATATTTATACTTTCTTTTAAAAAACTAAGCAAAACTCATGCCTGAGTTCCCTTTCCCACATTAAGAATGCAGTAATCAATGTCATTGCATGCCATTTTTTATGAGCTTACACACATGGACATGTTAATATTAGGATTTATTTCTACAGCTTCCCTGTAAATTCTTTTTCTTGGAGTACATGGGACACAGAGCAGCCATAATAACTAACAGGGTTATACGCCACCTATTGGTGAATGGACACTGGTAAAGCAATCAAACAAGAAGTCTTCCCCTATATAACCCCTCCTACACAGGAAGTACCTCAGTTTTGCAGCAAGCAATAAACTTCCCAGACAAGAGGGGAGGGATCTCTGTGTCCCATGATGTACTCCGAGAAAAGGATTTTACAGGTAAGCTGTAGAAAAAAATCCTAATTTCTTTATCGTACATCACAGGACACAGAGCAGCCATATTAACTAACTGGGATGTCCCCAAGCAATGCTTTTGAGGGGAGGGAACCCATTATGACCAAAGAAACACCATTCGAACAACAGGATCTATATTGCTTCCTGCAGTACACTGCGTCCAAATGTAACATCCTCCTGAGTGCTAACATTCACTTGATAAGACCTAGTGAATGTATGCACCGAAGACCAAGTAGCAGCCTTGCAAATCTGAGCCATCGATGCTTGATGATAAACTGCCCATGAAGCACTCACTCTTCTGGTAGAGTGTGCCCTTACTGGAAAAGGCGGAGCCTTTCCCCCTAATCCAGGGGTCTCAAACTGGCGGCCCTCCAGCTGTTGCAGAACTACAAATCCCATGAGGCATTGCAAGGCAGACAGTTACAAGCATGACTCCCATAGGCAGAGGCATGATGGGACTTGTAGTTCCGCAACAGCTGGAGGGCCGCCAGTTTGAGACCCCTGCCCTAATCCATACGCCTGAATTTTCACTCGGCGGAAATAGTCGACTTAAATGCTGCCTGTCCCTTCTTGGAACCTTCTGGCATTACAAGCAGAACATCAGTCTTCCGCATCATTGATAAACTGGCAGATCCACTGCTAAACATTCAACCTGGATGCTGCCTGCTCTCCCTAGGCTCTTCTGGCTGCACAAATCAGGATTCCTGACAACTCAAGTGGACCCTGAGCGTCTGAACTACCTCTAGAGTAGGTAGCGATCTTTCTCCTGCCGACTGTGGATTAGAAGAAAAATATAAAAGCAAGACACTGTCCTGATTCAAGTGAAAACTAGAAACCACTCTAGGCAATAGAGATGGATTAGGACACAACATCACCTTATGATGTGCGACCAAGAACGGCTCCTTGCATGAAAGATTCGCCAGCTCTGATACTCCACTTAGAGAAGTGATAGCAATCAAAGAAGCCATAACCATTTTCCCTCCCCGGTGTCATGTGACTCGTTAGTGTTACAAGGTCTCAGGTGTGAATGGGGAGCAGGTGTGTTAAATTTGGTGTTACCGTTCTCACTCTCTCTCATACTGGTCACTGGAAGTTCTACATGGTACCTCATGGCAAAGAACTCTCTGAGCATCTGAAAAAAATAATTGTTGCTCTACATAAAGATAGCCTGGGCTATAAAAAGATTGCCAAGACCCTCAAACTGAGCTGCAGCATGGTGGCCAAGACCATACAACGATTTAACAGGACAAGTTCCACTCAAAACAGGCCTCGTCATGGTCGACCAAAGGAGTTGAGTGCACATGCTCAGTGTCATATCCAGGGTTGTCTTTGGGAAATAGACACATGAGTGCTGCCAGCATTGCTGCAGAGGTTGAAGGAGTGGGGGGTCAGCCTGACAGTGCTCAGACCATACACCGCACACTGCATCAAATTGGTCTGCATGGCTGTCGTCCCAGAAGGAAGCCTCTTCTAAAGATGACGCACAAGAAAGCCCACAAACAGTTTGCTGAAGACAAGCAGACTAAGTATATGGATTACTGGAACCATGTCCTGTTGTCTGATGAGACCAAGATAAACTTATTTGGTTCAAATGGTGTTAAGCGTGTGTTGGCAACCAGGCGAGAAGTACAAAGAAAAGTGTGTCCTACCTACAGTAAAGCATGGGGGTGGGAGTGTCCTGGTCTAGGGCTGCATGAGTGCTGCCAGCACTGGGGAGCTACAGTTCATTGAGAGCACCATGAATGCCAACATGTACTGAAGCAGAGCACGATCCCCTCCCTTCGGAGACAGGGCCACAGGGCAGTATTCCAACATGAGAACGACCCCAAACACACCTTCAGGACGACCACTGCCTTGCTAAAGAAGCTGAGGGTAAAGGTGATGGACTGGCCAAACATGTCTCCAGACCTAAACCCTATTGAGCATCTGTGGGGCATCCTCAAATGGAAAGTGGGGGAGCACAAGGTCTCTAACATCCACCAGCTCCGTGATGTCGTCATGGAGGAGTCGAAGAGGACTCCAGTGACAACCTGTGAAGCTCTGGTGAACTCCATGCCCAAGAAGGTTAAGGCAGTGCTGGAAAATAATGGTGGCCATACAAAATATTGACACTTTGGGCACAATTTGGACATTTTCACTTGGGGGGGTGTACTCCCTTTTGTTGCCAGCGGTTTAGACATTAATGGCCGTGTGTTGAGTTATTTTTAAAAACTATGGGATAATGGTGTTGTGGTAACTTGCACCAAAAATAAATAACAAGCATAATAATATTATTCTTGATATCACTAGAAAAAAAAAGCCTTTGAAAATGTGTTTGCAATAACTCTATCAGTATCACCAGCAAAGCAGCTTCATTATTATCCCTTTAAAGAAGAAGAGAATTGTGTGCTGCATTTCGAGATGTCATAATTTGCCGCGTCACGAATGTTAATTCTCTATTACGAATGCTAGTTTACAAGACGTACCACTTCCGGCTTGTCCTTGCTTCCGAACATGCGTGTTTGTACTTTGGACTTTTGTGTGATGGACTTGTGTACACACGATACGAAAATTTGACAACAGACCATTGTCCGCTGATAATTTACTAGCCTGCCATCCAACATTTGTTGGCAGAAAGTTGGCCAACAATTGTCTGATGGAGCGTACTAATGGTCAGATTTTAGGTAAACAATCCATCATCACACAATTTCCTGACGAAAATCCAATTGTGAGTACGAGGCTTAAGAAGTACACAGCATGATTAAACAGCACACTGCCCCCAGTGGCCACTGGGAGAACAGACAGTCAGATCTCTCTCTTTTTTTTTTTAAAGAGAAACTGCAAAAATGCAGACTTACCATTCCTGCTGCAGGACTCTGAACATAACAGTTCAATCTTCACCCATAATGGCGAGCTCTGTCATAAAAGACCTTCAGGGACTGGGTCCCTCTTAATCTGGGGTCCACTCCCCTGGACCTGTATAGCACCCTGCAGAAAAGCACCTTGGTCAGAACAAACACTGCACAGGTTTCCATTACACAGGGTCCAGCGCCATAAGGCTGCATTACAGGCAAAACCTCAAAGAATCTTCTCTCTTTCCAGTGAGGCCATCCATGTACCATCCATTTTGGCTGATAGCTTTTTCGAATGAATCCGATTGAAGTCAATGATTCTAAATGAACCATCCAGACCTCCAGGCATATAACCCAGTTATTATGGCTGTTCTGTGTCCCGTGATGTACGATAAAGAAATGTGTGTTTACCCCATGCAAAGTGGGGGAATATTATGGAAGATTTAAATTTTACATAGCATGCCCTGGGTCTCCACTGTAATTACAAATTCTTATTACTATGAATTATAGGAGTCAGACACAACAGTTTATATAAATAAGAGAGCTCCTTTACACCACAGCCTAAGTCAGACAGGCGACTGATGTGCATTGTTGGGAAGTGGAACATGGCTTTCGCTACACTCTGCATCATGTGACCTATGGGTATATTAACACACAGTGGGGGTTATTTACGAAAGGCAAATCCACTTTGCACTGCAAGTACACTTGAAAGTGCACTTGAAAGTGCACTGAAAGTGCAGTCGCTCTAAATCTAAGGGGTAGATCTGAAATGAGTGGAAGCACTGCTGATTTTATCATCCAATCATGTGCAAGCTAAAATGCTGTCTTTTATTTTCCTTGCATGTCTCCCTCAGATCTACAGTGACTTTACTTCCAAGTGCACTTTCAGTGCACTTTCAAGTGCACTTGCAGTGCAAAGTGCATTTTTCTTTAGTAAATAACCCCCAGTATGTATAGCAGAATATCTGCACTAAACCCCAAAAATATATGAATTTTATATGAAAAACCTGGTGCTGCATCTAAAAAAAACTGAATATTTAGTTAATAAGTGTATACAACAAATTAAAATGTGCAGCGAATAAAACCAAAAAAACTCTGCATATATAAATGCAAACGTGCTGTGATTAAATGAAAACAATATTAAGCATTGTAGTCCAAAAAGTGCTTGACCCAATGCAAACAAAATGGACGAACTTCTCAGGAGAAAGATTTTTCTGTTCATCACAGGTCTTGACGTCACCACGCACCAGCTGGCTGGCTTGAGCCGCGCCTGGTTTGAATACACTGAATACCATTTTGTTTGGATGTCAGTGCCTACCATTTTTTATGAATAAATACCTTTTAAGTCGAGTACTGCACCATGAAGCCTCTTCTTTCCATTTCATAATATATCCCACGGTGGAGTATATCATGCTAAAGGCTCTGTGAAGAATATCGAAGGAGAGGAAAGCCGCTATAGGAGGAAGGATCCCGCTATTGGAAGAGCCTGTGGATACACCGTCTTTGGCCAAGTGATCCCTCCTGTGTGTGCCTGTCTGATCTCTATAATTTGAGATCCATCACATCTGGTAAGAAAAGGAAGATTAAGGTCTGGTGTGACCCCTCTGACACCTCCATCCCTAATAGTGCACAAAAAAACAAGAAAAATAGCCCTGGGACTTTAGATGAGGTGAGAGAGGTTTAGCCAATGTCCACAGCGAACACTGAGACAAAATCAATTTATTCATTTCAAAATGTTATGTAACGGAGCGGTAACAACAATGATTGTGAGTTACCAGGCATAATAGCCAATGTACACAACACAGATGAACGTAAATATACAAAGATTTATTACAAATGTTATACATCAATGAGCAACAATAAAACTTGAAAGTTGCTGGGTCAGTAAATACACATACAAAATAAGATGATAAAATGTACATACATGTGGACAGGGAAGTATGTGAACATAATGCAGACATCAATAATACCCAGCATGTACCGGCATAAAACAAGCATCAATAAAGCCCTATGCATTTCGCGAGACCCTGCTCACTTCTTCAGGGGCGGATGCATGAATGTTGTATCTGCAATGTAAGTGATAGCTCGGGAGCTGAGGAGGCGGAACAAAACAAAGGCCACAATAGGGGAACATCCGGAGGATCAGCACGGTCTGGATAGGGGTATTTCTCACTGCGGTCTCCACTTAGCCCCTTAAAATTGTGTCTGGAAAATGTCTGCAAGGACGCTATTGGAAGAGCCTGTGGATACACCGTCTTTGGCCAAGTGATCCCTCCTGTGTGTGCCTGTCTGATCTCTATAATTTGAGATCCATCACATCTGGTAAGAAAAGGAAGATTAAGGTCTGGTGTGACCCCTCTGACACCTCCATCCCTAATAGTGCACAAAAAAACAAGAAAAATAGCCCTGGGACTTTAGATGATACAATAAGCTCATTTTGCATTTATAATGCCCTCTGATATATAGGCATCCTTGCAGACATTTTCCAGACACAATTTTAAGGGGCTAAGTGGAGACCGCAGTGAGAAATACCCCTATCCAGACCGTGCTGATCCTCCGGATGTTCCCCTATTGTGGCCTTTGTTTTGTTCCGCCTCCTCAGCTCCCGAGCTGGATGCATCACACTGCTGCCATCTTGATATCCAGCGTTTGGCGATTTATCTCAGACTTCGGTAAGTATGAGGTCTCTGCATCAGGCCTCTCTTGCCAATCATTCCATCTGCCCCCATTTACCAACCACATACATTTATTGATCTTATCACTTACATTGCAGACACAACATTCATGCATCCGCCCCTGAAGAAGCGAGCAGGGTCTCGCGAAATGCATAGGGCTTTATTGATGCTTGTTTTATGCCGGTACATGCTGGGTATTATTGATGTCTGCATTATGTTCACATACTTCCCTGTCCACATGTATGTAGATTTTATCATCTTATTTTGTATGTGTATTTACTGACCCAGCAACTTTCAAGTTTTATTGTTGCTCATTGATGTATAACATTTGTAATAAATCTTTGTATATTTACGTTCATCTGTGTTGTGTACATTGGCTATTATGCCTGGTAACTCACAATCGTTGTTACCGCTTCGTTACATAACATTTTGAAATGAATAAATTGATTTTGTCTCAGTGTTCGCTGTGGACATTGGCTAAACCTCTCTCACCTCATCTAAAGTCCCAGGGCTATTTTTCACATCTGCTAAGTGGCGCTGTTTTTCCTTACTTTTTTGATGAACAGATAAATCTTTTGTTCTCCTGAGAAGTTCGTCCTTGTTGTTTGCATTGGGTCAAGCACTTTTTAGACTACAATGCTTAATATTGTTTTCATTTAAACACAGCACACGTTTGCATTTATATATGCAGAGTTTTTTTGGTTTAATTGGTTGCACATTTTTATTTGTTGTATATATTATCACACAACCTACTGCACAAGAACATTGATCAATTCTGTCACACAGGAGCAGTGAGACGGATTTATGATAATTGGGAAGCTTCATCCATAAATTCCCCCTCAGCTGCTCTAAAGTGGGCACTGCAACAGAATAACAGAAAACATGAAGTAGTCATTGCTTTGGGGGTTATTTATGAAAGGCAAATCCACTTTGCACTACAAGTGCACTGCAAGTGCATTCGAAAGTGCACTGAAAGTGCACTTGGAAGTGCAGTCGCTCTAAATCTATGGGGTACATCTGAAATGAGGGGAAGCTCTGCTGATTTTATCATCAAATCTTGTGCAAGCTAAAATGCTGGTTTTTTTTTCCTTGGATGTCCTCCTCGGATCTACAGCAACTTTACTTCCAAGTGCACTTACAGTGCACTTGTAGTGCAAAGTGAATTTGCCTTTAGTAAATAACCCCCATAGTGTAGTAGCTTTAATGAAAAAACATTCTGTGCAAATAAAGTCCATATAAAATGTGCAAAAAAATACATTATCAAAATATATACATATACAGTATATATATATATATATATATATATATATATATATATATATATAAAGATGCAAAAATGTGCTCAGATTTTCTAAACATCAATAGTTCCTTTTTCTTTGCCATGAAGGAATGATGATAACATGCACCACCGAAGAAAAAGTGCTCTTAAAAGGAATCAGCAAAAACAACTGAGCTCCTTAACAGCTGCTCTGATCCCACAAGGAGACCATCAGACACCTTGCTGCATAGCAGCTATATACACCATGATCTTGCATGCAAAGGTTCCACGATCACCTAAGGCAAGATAGTCTGGGGATATGAGACTGAGAGCCTCATATCCCCAGATGACGCTGGTTACAGAGAAATGCAATGCAAGGGGCCTCACATGTGACATTATTCCACTAGTCGACCTGACCACTTGGGCTTGCTGGTTGTTTGTAACACATGCTGTGTAATTCCTTCAAAATTGTAAGTGTGATTTTATCATAATCTTGGTAAATTACTAAACTATGTGGATTTTCCTCTGTACTTTAAAGCGGAGTTTCGCGAAAAAATTTTTTTTAGATGTCAGCAGCTGCAAATACTGCAGCTGCTGACTTTTAAAATAAGGTCACTCACCTGTCCCGGGGTCCAGCGATGTCGGCACCCGAGACCGAACCGTCCCTTGGTCCTCGGGTGCTGCCGCCGCCATTCTCACTGAGGGAATCAGGAAGTGAAGCGTTGCGGCTTCACTGCCCGGTTTCCTACTGCGCATGCGCGAGTCGCGCTGCGCGTCTACACTGGTCCCCGTTGTGTTGTGGGAACTGTGTATTTCCCACAACACAACGGGGGTGGGCGGGGGGTTTGTGGCTAGCTGCGGCTAGCTATACCCGGAAGTGGGTGCAGATACCTGTATTATACAGGTATCTGCACCGCCCTCCCCCCTGAAAGGTGCCAATTGTGACACCGGAGGGGGGTAGGAATCCGATGAGCGGAAGTTCCACTTTAGGGTGGAACTCCGCTTTAACTTTCTCCATGGAGTCTATCTTGGTTTAGAAGATCATGGAACCTTTGCATGCAAGATCGTGGTGCATATGGCTGCTATGCAGCAATTGTCTAAAGGTCTCCTTGTGGGATCAGAGTAGCTGGTAAGGAGCTAATTTAATCATTTGTGGTGATTCCTTTAGGGAGCACTTTTTCTTCTGTGATGCATGTTAATGTCATTCCTTTCTTATTATTTAAGGTACTTTTATAGAGCCATTAATTCATGCAGCACTTTATATATACATTGTACATTCACATCTGTCCCTACCCTCAAGGAGCTTACAATCTAAGGTCATTACCTCACGTTCATATACTAGGGCCAATTTAGACAGAAGCCAATTAACCTACCAGCATGTCTTTGGAGTGTGGGAGGAAACCAGAGTACCCGGAGGAAACCCACACAGGCATAGAGAGAACATACAAACTCCAGGCAGGTAGTGTCATGGTTGGGATTTGAACCCTTTTAACTGCTAGGCAAGAGTGCTACCCACTACACCACTGTGCTGCCCCATTTATGGCAAAGAAAGAGGAACTATTGATGTTTAGAAAATCTGAGCACCTTTTTGCACTTTATAAATATATTTTTTTCACAGTGTTTGCACATTTTATATGGACTTTATTTGCACAGATATGTCAATTTAGGATGAATTAATTGTATGTTTAATGCACTTTTATTGTGTCTCTTATGTGATTTATTAACTTATACCTAGCACAAGGATAGCACACTTTTAATTATTGTTTTGTTGGAACTTGTTACACATCCTACTCAGACTGGTGATTTAGGTGCTGCTGTCTGTTTGATTTAATCAAGTTTATATTGTATTTGTTTACTTAGATTGTTGTCACTAAGGTTTACAGTTTTTTTTTGCAGGCGCTCAAATATTACCTTGGTTTTAATAAGTTTTACTGTGGAGTAGATACCAGCATTCTCAGACTACATGCCTTTACTGCACCTTCTCTCTCAACCTATATGATGACATTCTGGAGTGCTAGGGCTGCAATTCAGGGGTATTTCCCTTTTCTGCTGGGTGGATTGAGAATGCCGGACTCAAATACATATACAAATACATATACTGTGCCTGAACCCAGTGGTAGTGGCCATGAACGACTGTGAGAAGAAGCCAGACTGCATCACTGACTTGCTCCTAGTACAAGGTTTCCATGTTGTATTAAATAATCTATTACACTATTCTGCAATATCTATTTTATGTCTTCTAGTATAAAAAAAAAAAAAAAACACTTCTCCCTTCATGTGCTAATTGGCACAGAAAATATGTGAGAATCTTCTTGAACTATGGGCTACTTTGTTTAATCGGATATATTCCTGGACAAGTTGATCTGTTATTTAGTTATATTTTAGTGTTTCACTGAACACAAGCGACTGCCAACAGTATATGAAAGTTATTGCATTATTACATTACTATATACGTAAGTAGCTACAATCTGTTGTTACTATTTATAATTTGTTTGCTAAAACAGAATAAAACTTGCCCCTGGTCATTCTTCAAGCTAAAGTTTAGGTCTAGCTTGGATCAATGTAAGTATGTATGTGGCATACTTGGCCGATCGCTGTGAAAGCTGGAAATCACTGTAATAGGCACTGCTACTCTAGTGTTAGCCACTTGTTTTTGGGGGTCACTCCCTTGGCTCAGGCACCATTCACAGAACACTTTGCCTTATTCTTAGTGAATGCTAAGTGTCACTGTGCAGCAAGACAGCCACTCAGCACTTGACCCTGGAAGCTGGCAGCATACAATGAAGTAGCAGTGCCTCCTACAATGATTTCCAGCTTCCACAGGCATCTGCTAGGAATTACATATACATGCTTACATTGGTCCACACTAGACTGATGAAACTATGGCAAAAAAGCTGTATTTAAATTTCAGATGTAATTGTGCAGCTGTTACAAGTTAAAAATCAGCCTCATCTCCAGTGATTATTCAGATGTAGAACTGTGCAAATCTGTTTCAGTTGGCTGCTTAGTATTACAGGCACATAGGTCGCAAATAACTTATAAAACTGCTAAATAGACTTTGCTGACAGACAGCCTGACCTGTGTCCAAATTTGTTGCTAATTTGATTGCACGGTTCTATCTATCTATATATGGCTGCATTCAGGTAAAAGAATGCATTGATTGCTGTGTCTGGTAGGGAGACAGCATCATGGCTTCTGATGGGAGGGCTGTACAGTATATGTGGCTGCTGTGAAGGTGTATAATTAAGATATGTTAGTCCTGTACATTCCGCCACAGCCAATGAACACTTTGCACTTTTGTTTTCTAAATGTCTTCTTCTAAATTTGTTCTTATTAATAGCTGTATCAGCACAAAACACTTCATACTTTGTATTTTAATGCAGTCTCAGGTTGTATATAATATTCTTCATCTCGATTTAAAGAAATTAAACCTTTTGTTGCTAAATTGCTGACATTAACAGATGCACATAAAGTGGGGCAGCTTATTATGTCAACAGCAAGTCTGGTATGTAAAAAAAAAAAAGAGTACCTATGGCATGTACAGGTTGAATGGTCTGTTGTTATTTTACCTTGCCACTTAAAACAATCCACATGTTTGCTATATAATGCAAGTAGTATATGACTATTTACTTCCTTTAGTGATGCACCAAGGTGGTGCCAGATTTTTAGAACATTTATAATTCCTCTGTCGTGTAATACAGTTGATGAAACATCAAAGTCTAACTCAAACCTTTTGAACCATGGGATACCGATATTTAGGTTGTAACGCAAATCCCCAAAGCCCCCACAACCCCATGACAGCATGCAAGAGTTCTTTTCCCCTTCAACCACTGTCTCTTTTAAAATTCGCAAAGCTGTGCAGTCAAAGATCTGTGAATGAATGAAGTCCCACCTTCCCCTGTGGAAAATGCACTTGTAGTTTGCAATGGGATATTAGTGCTGTGATCACCATAGTCCATTGACAGCTCCTCCAGCTCTCAAATGGAAAGCCTGTAGCTCAGTGTAGACATTGGACTAAAGAAACGGTCTGCAGAAGCCTTGCATTGCACCTGTGAAGTAATGATTATGAGGGCAATACTTTGCAGGTTGATTTGCAACAAAATAATAAATGTACTTTTTTGGTCTCAAATATATGGGAATTTTGTTTTTTGTAAAATATGGGCTTAGCTTATTTTAAGGCCTATTGATGACTAAAGCAGTACACGGGTAACATAATTCTTGAAAGCACATGTAATAACACATAAAAACATGCACAAAAGTGTAAATCCACTTCTAAAAGACATTACCATTAGCTTAGCTTAATGCAAGTTACTGCAAAAAAAAAAAAGCTTCATTGTGAGCATTGATTTCTTTTTGATTCAAGTGCATTAAAAACATTTAATAAATCAAGTGCCTACAGCAGTGGCATCGCTAGGGGGTGGCTATTGGGGCTATAGCCCCGAATCTGGGGCCCATAGCCCCGAGTCTCTTGGCAGAGGGTCCCTGCCTAACCAGCGAGAAGCAAGCGGGCGGACGAGCAGAGATGACAACATATCTCTCTGCCTGCTACATATCACCGCTCTTCCGCCCTCACAGCCAGGCCTCTTCAATGTGGGAGCAAGGTCCAGTGGCTAGCAGAGAGATGACACCATCTCTCACTGCCCGCCACACATTAGCGCTCTCCTGCCTTCACTAAAGGGACCAGTGCTGCCAGCCTGCCACCAATGCAGAGACAATGCCCATTTGGTGGCACTGGCTGGCATGGCAAGTGACAATCCATATCAGTTGGCAAGTGACAATCCACATCTGGTGCCAGGTGATGTGGCAAGTGTCAACCCACATCTGGTGGCAGGTGAGGTGGCAAGTGACAATCAGCAAATGGTGGCAGGTGACGTGCCAAGTGACAATCTGCAAATGGTGGCAGGTGACGTGGCAAGTGATAATCTGCAAATGGTGGCAGGTGATGTGATAATCCTCATCTGGTGGCAGGCGACATGGCAAGTGACAACCCACATCTGGTGGTAGGTGACGTGGCAAGTGACAATCTGCAAATGGTGGCAGGTGACGTGGCAAGTAACAATCCACATCTGGTGGCAGGTGACGTGGCAAGTGACAATCCACATCTGATGACAGGCGATGGTGGCAAGTGACACTCCCAGGGCTCCCACCCACTGATTCTGCATTATGGTGAGTTGAACCACTTCATTATATTTTAGAATGTAACAATTGAAACAATGTGCTTCAACCACCCTGACACCATATCAACCATGGTGCCATGATGATTGAAGCGCCAACACCAGCCATTGCCCACGAATAATTGCTTTCCACCGATGTGCCGCCCCGCCCCCCCCCCCAGCCCCAGAGCTTATGCAGACCTAGCAACGCCCCCGGCCTACAGAAAAACACTTGGTATAAAAAATATGATTACCCAGAGCAACTGAACTGAATTCATGTTAAAGGATTGATAAACTTGCACTCAGCCAAATGCATTTTCATGAAGAATCCAACACTGCCATCTAGTGGAGAATAGTAATACAATCTTTATGTACAGTACACCAACAAATTCTGCAACATTTTACACAGTATATTGAAATTGTTTCCCAGTAGGTAGCCTACTACTTAAAAATAATTATTATTCTGAATGAAAAGTTACACTGACAACTTTAGGGGCAGCACAGTGGTGTAGTGGGTAGCACTCTCACCTAGCAGTAAGAAGGGTCGCTGGTTCGAATCCCAACCACAACACTACCTGCCTGGAGTTTGCATGTTCTCCCTGTGCCTGCGTGGGTTTTTCTCTGGGTACTCTGGTTTCCTCCCACACTCCAAAGACATGCTGGTAGGTTAATCAGCTTCTGTCCAAAATTGGCCCTAGTATATGAGTGGGGACCTTGGATTGAGGGTAGGGACTGATGTGAGTGTGCAAAGTACAGGGTTACGGATAATTATAGACACACACCCACACTCACTTGGGTTGAACTGGATGGGCTGATGTCTTTATTCAACCTTACTAACTATGTAACTTTGGTTATTTAGGCATTAATGAAACAATACACGTAAAAAAAAAAATCAGAGCACAGACAAACTACAAGCCAATTATACAAATTTATATCGATTTTAAGCTTTTCCAATTTCTGTATCATTCCCTTATAACCTACAGGTTGGCAACACACAAATATTACATGCTGATTATACACTCCCTAATAAAGTTACCAACCATTTACTGCAAGGTAATACCTGATTGGATATAGACTGAATGGTCTATTTAGAAAGGCCCTGCCATTACACAGTTGTACAATAATGTAATAGACTGCAATATCTGTACAATCAGCATTTAATATGGGTGACTGCCTTCATAGCATTGGAGATTCTTAGCTTTTCTGTATTATTCTCTAATAACCTACAGAGAGTCACACATTAAATACAAATTGATTGTGCAAACAATAATGTGATGTGGTATCTAAGCTTAGACTGCAGGATATGCAGTAAGTAGCACAGAATTATATTTGAGTTACGCCCTCTGTGGCAATAGGTACGATCATGGCCAGCACTCATAGCCTCATTTTTACATTTGCAGCTGGCATCTGGGGTATGTGTGAGGGTCCAGTGGTGAGTGACAGGAGGGGGATTATAATATTTGTATTGGTCTGTAGTAATTATCTGTATGTGATGGTTACTTTAAATACTGTATAATAAGATAATATTCATGCATTTATTAACATGTTACTAACCCAATATGTTTAATCAGTACAGATATTGGTGATGCGTTCAACTGTCTATCCCAATGAAGCAAACTTTTTTCCATGAAACGCGTAGATAAAATATTCAGTCTTCCGGCAAAACTGTAACAAAGTTATCTTGAACTAAGATGTATACATACGAGTTTATCATGGAAAATACAGTACTCGCCGATACCGATACTTTTTTTTTAATGTCACGTGACAGTGTTTTTTTTGGTTTTTTTTAACAGTGCTTTCTTTTTTTGGTGGGGGGGGGGGGGTGAATGGTGTATGTGTGTGTGTTTTTTGTTTTTTTTTTTTTATTTACAAATTTTATTTTTTGCAATAATATTTTTTTTATTCTTTATTGCAATGTGTGTTTTTTTTTTTGTTTTTTTTTTTAATCAGCCCTGTTGGGGAGCTTTGGTGAGATATCAGGGGTCTTAACAGACCTTTGATATCTCCCCCTTGAGACAGAGAAAGAGACCGAGGATAGAGATTCCCCAGTCCCTTTCTCTGCAGCCTCAGCTGCACTGAAAATGAATGGAGAGAAGACAGCGGCTCCTCTCCATTCATAAACTGACACATCGTAATCACAGGAGATTACAATGTTTCAGTTATGTGAATGGACAGAGTCAGCTGACTCTGTCCATTCACAAAGGAAGGAGGAGGAGGACAGCGGAACGGAGGGGGAGAGCAGAGGGGACAGCAGAGAGGGACAGCAGAACGGAGGGGACAGAGAAGGAGAGGGGGGCAGCAGAACGGAGGGGACAGCGGAGGGGGACAGAGAAGGAGAGAGGAACAGAGGGGGACAGCGGAGAGGCACAGAGAAGGAGAGAGGAACGGAGGGGACAGTGGAGGGGGACAGAGAAGGAGAGGGGAACGGTGGAACGGAGGGGGACAGGGGAGAGGCACAGCAGAACGGAGGGGACAGCAGAGGGGGACAGAGAAGGAGAGAGGAACGGAGGGGGACAGCGGAGAGGCACAGAGAAGGAGAGAGGAACGGCGGAACGGAGGGGGACAGCGGAGGGGGACAGAGGAAAGGAGGGGGCATGGAGGAGGATGCAGTGACAGTCAGCGTTGACCGATCACCGCTGTATGTCACTAAAGCCGCTGAAAGCCGCTGGGGGACAATCTTGTAACTCCCCCACGCGCCGATCACAGCTGTCTTCCAGGTATCGGGGGAAGCATCGGGAGCATTTGCCCGAGTACAAGTACTTGGGCAAATGCTCGGTATCGGTGCCGATACCGATACTAGTATCGGTATCGGGACAACCCTAATATATACCTCCTGTGAAAAAGAATGACGTTTTTATACAGTACTAATTCACATGTGGTATGTTAAAAGTCCCAAATTTATAGATTTATTTGGGGATTTAATGTTAGGTGGGGGTCAGCAACCAGTAAATCGCAGTCTGGGCTTGCTGACCAGCCATCCCAGAGCATCAAACGGAGTGTATTGCAGAGGGACTACTTATAAAGTTGGAGCTGTAGTAGGGAGCAAGAGTCGCAAAAGCCGATGCCTCCTCTGTAGTGCTGGCTCCTGTCCTATGCAAAATGATACTAACCGCACTCCACCTCATATCCCAGCTAGAGGTCTCCAGAGTGGTGCCAGCAGCAGGAAAGAAGAGATCTTCAGGTTAGTGTGAAGCAATACACTGGCCATAATAGTATAAGGCTGCTTTTACATTGATGTGCTGCGGTATACCCACACTGCGGGTGCAGTGCAGTGTACCTGCAGATTTCTTGCAGGTTTGCTGTGCTTAGCCATAGACTTCTATTTTATACTGTGGGTGTGGTGCACTATCTGAATGCAGGAGTTTTGGTGCGCTTTCAGAAAGTGCACCACACCTGCAGAATATAATAGAAGCCTATGGCAAAGCGCAGCTAACCCAGGAAAGTCACAGATGCGCTGCGCCCACAGTGCAGGTAAACCGCATCACATCAGTGTGAAAGCAGCCTTATAAGGGGTTCAGAACAGCAAGGGTTCATTTACATTTGTAGTCTGGGGGGTGGGAAAAACTATAGTTTAGCTGCAGTGGCCAGGGATGTACATGCCACCAATATAATTCTAATCTGTATCGCTGCTGCTTAAAAAATACTAAATAGAGCATCTGTGGGGCATCCTCAAATGGAAGGTGGAGGAGCGCAAGGTCTCTAACATCCACCAGCTCCATGATGTTGTCATGGAGGAGTGGAAGAGGACTCCAGTGGCAACCTGTGAAGCTCTGGTGAACTCCATCCCCAAGAGGGTTAAGGTAGTGCTGGAAAATAATGGTGGCCACACAAAATATTGACACTTTGGGCCCAATTTGGACATTTTCACTTAGGGGTGTACTCACTTTTTTTGCCAGCGGTTTAGACATTAATGGCTGTGTTGAGTTATTTTGAGGGGACAGCAAATTTAGACTGTTATACAAGCTGTACACTCACTACTTTACATTGTAGCAAAAGTGTAATTTCTTCAGTGTTGTCACATGAAAAGATATAATAAAATATTTACAAAAATGTGAGGGGTGTACTCACTTTTGTGAGATACTGTATATCATATAATCTTCTCACCACACCCCGTGCTTCAGCGTCACGACTTCCCCAGAGGACACACAGGGTTAGCCAATCAGCTTCTAACTTGAGCTTGTTCAACTAAGCTTTGTCAAAAAAAAAACTGAAAGCCGATTGGTTTCTGTGCAGAGCTGCACCAGATTTTACATTCTCCAGTTTTAGTAAATAAACCCCACACTCTCCAGATTAATTTGCCTCACACTCTCATGTTCGGCAAAATGTGCTTTAACCCTGAGGTTAATAACTCCACCATCAGCAATCTCCAGGTCACGTTTTTCATAAGCCAAGCATTATATCTCATATAGAGGAAAAAAAGGAGAGCACCAATAGTGTGGAATGTTAAAAACACCTTTAACCACTTCCTTTCCCGCCCATTGTCATATGACGTCGGCAGATGGGATCTCCCATCCTGGGTGGGCGTCATATGATGTCCTCAGCTTCCCGGCGGAATAGGGGGCGTTTTTTTAACAACTTTAATTCATCACTCCTTTCACATTAAACTCACATACCGCTATATGAATAAAAGCCTTTAGATAAGATATACAATCACTAGCGTGACCAAATACCAGTAGTCAGGTTGCTATGATCTGCATCACACCCGACTGCTGGCCCGCCTCTCCCGGGTTGTCACTTCCGGTTGCTGTACAGCCATGTTCCAACGCGTTTCGTCATTTTGACTTTGTCCAGGGATTGTGTATCTTAACTCAAGGCTTTTATTTGTTTAGTGGCACATGAGTTTAATGTGAGATGAATGATGAATTAAAGGTGTTTTTAACGTATCACACTATTGGAGCTCTCCTGTTTTCCTCTATATGAGATATAATGCTTGGCTTATGAAAAACGTAGCCCGGAGATTGCCGATGGTGGAGTTATTAAAGCCCATTTTGCTGAACATAAGAGTGTGAGGCAAATTAATCTAGTGAGTGTACAGGGAAGTGGCGACACTGAAGCACGAGGTGTATTGAGAAGATTCTATGATATAAGAGAAGACTTACACAGAATCTTTTTGGATCATTTAAAGTGGACTTTGTTGTTTTGATTTTTTTTTCACTTCACATTTAACACTGACTACTATTTTGTTTTTTTTTGTTATTTTCTTAGTGTGTTTAAGATAGCGCCGCTATTTGCCTGATTGGGAGTGGTGAATTCATTGAAATAAATTATATTCAATCTGCTATTTTCTCATATTACATTGCTATTGGTACATTTCTCTTTGAGTTAGCAAAACTATGCAGTATGAGGGCCTACGTCAACCATCCATTTATCATATTGTCATACATTATTGTGGCACTCATGGCCATCATCCATATTGTATAATATGGGGAAAGAGAAAAAAAGATATTTCCTTCTATACAGGCCAAACAAGGAGTAAAGAACTGTGTACATAAAATCATATAGTTTATTATATAACAAACATTAGAAAGTTCATACAGAAGATATTAAACTGGTAACAGAGTGACAGCTGCGCGAGCCTGCGCAGGAAGGACATGATGGGGATCGACTTGGATCTACCTTTATTGATGATGTCGGCCGTGGCCTGATTATCCCTGGTGAAAAGCACCGTCTGTCTTGTCCAAGTGTGGCCCCAGACCTGGGCAGCTGCCACGATGGGATACAGCTCGAAGAGTGATGAAAACTGGGTGAAAGCAGAAATTTAAGGGAATTCCTGGGGGCCAAGGTTCGATGAACCAGTGGCGGCTGGAAATGGCTCTGAAGCCCGTGGAGGCTGGGGCATCGATGAACATCCATGATGGTTTGGCTGACACTGCCGGGATGAACATTGAAATGCCATCCCAGCTGGTGATGAACTTGTCCCACACAGCTAAGTCTGCTACTGCTGCTTGGTCGAGTTTGAGAACTTGGTCTGGATCTTACACTGGTGTGAGAAAAACTAAAAGCTGTGATATAAAGGACCGTCCTTGAGGAATAATCCTCATAGCGAAGTTCACCATCCCTAGTAAGGATTGCGACTGCCTCATGGTGTACCCTTGTGACCGGGTGAAGTCATGGATAACTGTCCAGGTACGGGCTAGTTTGTCGGGAGGCACGCTAGCCTGTATGGCACGCGTGTCCGGAGTGACACCTAGGAAGGTGATAGAGTGTGCCGGGCCTTCCACTTTATGCTCGACTATGGGCACATTTAGATTGCTGAACACTATTTTCAACCTGTCTAGATCTGCTGGTGGTGTGCCTGGTTGTTCGATGAGCAGGAAGTCATCAAGGTGGTGGATAACCGTCTGACTGTGGGCCTGTTGTGACTTTACCTGAAATGAACTGGCTCACCCCTGTCATGCAACTGACCCTGGTGAAGATGCGAACTGTACGTTCTTCCCCTCCCATTTTTATTTTTTTTTTACCTGTGGAGATAAAGTCCAACCTAGTCCCGGATGGAAACCTGAACTAACCTCAGGGAGAAAGACAGAGAAAAGATGAGTGGCCCGCATGTCACTGGAGATGAATGGCCAACTGGGTGCCACTGCCGCTGCGTGTTTGTGTGGCTGATTGTTTGCACTGAGGTGTGTTTGCAAGTTAGTTTGTATACGGGTTTGCACGTACATGTGTGTCGCAAAGTGTTCTATACTACTAGAGACGATATAGCGAGGTTGCAAGGCTGTCAGTGAGTGTCAGGTTGCTGGGATGATATTGTGTGGTTGTAGGGGTCTTGATGAGTATGAAGGTTTGTTTTTGAGACAACATTGCGTGGTTGCAAGGGTCTCAGTCTGGTTTGCTGAGACGCTATTGCGTGGTCGCAAGGGTCTCAGTCAGGTTGCTGAGACGGTATTGCGTGGTTGCAAGGGTCTTGATGAGTATGAGGTTGTGTGAGACGATATTGTGTGGTTGCAAGGGTCTCAGTCAGGTTGCTGCTACGGAATTGCGCAGTTGCAAGGGTCTCACTCAGGTTTGCTGAGACGATTTGTAAGGGTCTCAGTGAGTGTCAGGCTGCTGAGACGATATTGCGTGATTGCAAGGGTCTCAACGAGTGAGAGGTTGCTGAGACGATATTGCGTTTTGCAAGGGTCTCAAATGAGTGTCAGGTTGCTGAGAGGATTTTGTATGGCTGCAAGGGTCTGAACGGGTGTCAGGTTGCTAAGACGAGATTGCGTGGTCGCAAAGGTCTTAGACCAGTGTGACTGGGACGATATTGCGTTTTGCAACGGTCTCCAATGAGTGTCAGGTTGCTGAGACAATATTGCATGACTGCAAGGATCTCAATGGGTGTCGGGTTTGCAGAGGCAATATTGTGTTTGCAAGAGTCTCGATGAGTGTGAGGCTGCTGAGACGATATTGCGTTTGCAAGGGTCTCAACAAGAGTGTCAGACTGCTAAGACGATTTGACTGGCTGCAAGGGTCTCAATGAATGTAAGGTTGCTGGGGCGAGACTGCGTGGTCACAAAGGTCTTGATGAGTGGGAGGTTGCTCAAGACAGTATTGCGTGGTTGCAAGGGTCTCGATGAGCGTTAGGCTGCTGAGACAGTATTGCGTTTGCATGGGTCTCAACAAGGGTGTCAGGCTGCTGAGACAATTTTGCGTGGTTGCAAGGGTCTCAACAGGTGTCAGGTTGCTGGGCCGAGATTGCGCGGTGATAAAGGGGGTTTTATTTATTTTATTTTTTAATATATTTATTTATTTATTTATTGGACAAGTAAGAGGTTGCTGAGACGATGTTGCATTTTGCAAGGGTCTTAACAAGGGTGTCAGGCTACTGAGACAATTTGCATGGTTGCAAGGGTCTCAACAGGTGTCCGGTTGCTAGGCCAAGATTGCTTGGTGGCAAAGGTTTTTTGATGAGTGAGAGGTTTGCTGAGATGATGTTGCATTTTGCAAGGGTCTCAACAAGGGTTTCAGGCTGCTGAGACAATTTGCATGGTTGCAAAAGTCTCAACAGGTGTCAGGTTGCTGGGCCAAAATTGCGTGGTGGTAAAGGTACCCCTTTATATATTATTATTTTTATTTATTTATTTTTTATGAGTGAGGGGTAACTGAGACGATATTGTGTTTTGCAATAAAAAATAAATAGTGCAGCGCTGA
Organism: Aquarana catesbeiana; assembly: GCF_042186555.1. Classification (NCBI taxonomy): domain Eukaryota; kingdom Metazoa; phylum Chordata; class Amphibia; order Anura; family Ranidae; genus Aquarana; species Aquarana catesbeiana. The sequence continues at coordinate 666,826,458 of NC_133325.1, read as the reverse complement.
AAATACCAATCAATAAACATAAATGTCCATAAATGGAAAAACACAGAGAGTGTCAGCGGTGATGCAGGGTGCTTCATGCAAGTCCAAAGTGCTCTTAAAATCTGTGCTCCCCCTCTTGCCAGTAAAACCACTCACCTTATTGCAGGGACCCCTGAACTAACAGGAAGGTCTCATAAGCGTTCACCACTAATTAGTGGTCAGGGTGGTATCTTGACTGGAAAAAACGGAAACCTCTTCCTTATTAGGGCTTCAACAATTTTCATCCAAATATGCATGAAATAAATAAAGAAAATACATAGTGCTCTCTGCATAGCTAAAAAAAATGAATCCTTTTATTAAAAGACAGGTACTCAGAAATATAGCACTATAACCAGTGCTGGGAGTTAAGGCGCATATTAGTTACAGATGACAATAAATAAGGCGGCTGCAGCAACGTCTAAACTGGGATAAAACCAATCTGCACGCGTATCGTCCAGCAGGACTTCCTCAGCGGTCTTAGGGTCCCCTAGGTCTAGTCTGTAATTTATATAAACCCCCTTAAATTGCGTTTTGCAAGGGTCTCAACAAGAGTGACAGGCTACTGAGACGTTTTTGCATGGCTGCAAGGGTCTCAACGAATGAGAATTGGGTTACTGAGAAAAAGATAGAAACACCTGGTTTGTTTGGCGGCTTACCGTACCCCTAAGCGGGCAGTATAAGGGATAAAGACAACATCCGTTTGATTCGTAGGTTCCGTAGGGGGAACTGGAGCGGGTGTGCAACACATCCGAAGAGTGTGGTGTGGCGCTGTGCATGACGCACAGAAAATAGCTTTGGTTTGGTAAATAATAAGAGAAGAATTGTGTACAAATGATTCGTAAGTTCTGCTACGGGAACTAAAACACACAGCATGGGGGAAACAACGAATGGCAACGGTAGAAAGTATGCAATGTATCTGATACAAATCGGTTGTAAAGAGAAATGACTCTGATATGAATCGGTTGTAAAGTGTATGAAATGAATTCGATACGAATCGGTAATGCCTGCCTTTGCTCTGAAACTGAACACCTACCAACCACCCAGCCTCCCCAGGCTAATCAAGTGCAGACAAGGCATCAGGTGGTTCTAATTACCACCTCAATCAGCCACAGAACCCGTATAAACAATACATGCTCATCTCCAAATGGATGAGACGGTAACCCCGTGGACAGTGAATCTTCTAACCAGTCAAGCCTATGGCGAGTTATATCGGACAACGACCGACAGCAGCTCGGAGGCTTGGATTTACAAATGAATCGTATTTTTGGCAGAAGGAACTTAGGAATGTACTACACCTGTGCCGATGATGATGATGTCGGGACATAAGCGACAACAACTCGGAGGCAGGTTTTTACGAAAGGGATGCAGGATCGGAAGCATAACGTATGCGACCGTGAGCGGGAACCGCCGAAGACCACAAATGGAGAAGCCACAATGCACTTGCGATTGAATGCATAGACTCACGAACATGAGGTGAGCTGGGAAGAGTTGGCTCAGTGACGTGTAGTAGTATCGCGCACTGAACCGACAAAGAGCATGGGCGAGTAGGCTGCTTAAATACCCTCCGGGCTCCTCCCATAAATTCAGGCCACCATACTGGCCTTTATATATATATATATACATATATATATCTATACTCTGCATCCAGTGTAGCCTATATCTACAGTGCATTCTGTGGTGTACTGTTTCTAATACACTTCAGGCGGTGTATTTATATATATATATATATATATATATATATATATATATATATATATATATATATATATATATATATATATATATATATACACAGTCTCATGTGTGTATATATATATATATATATATATATATATATATATGCTCTGCATTCAGTGTAGCCGATATCTACAGTCAGGGCTTTTTTTCTCAGAAAAAAGGAGCAGGAACTCACGCTCCCCTCCTAGTTCATGCCCCTACCCGCCCCATAGAAACCGCCCCCTCCAGCAAGAGACAGCCCAGTCCAGAAACAGTTAACAGGAGACTAGTGAGGAGGAGGATAGGCTACCTACCCACACCAGCCATCCAGGGCCAGTGGATGTAAACCCAATGACATCCTTTCTAAACTACTGCCATAGGGGTTATCTATAAGCATATACATGTCTCCTGCATGTATCTTTACCTGTCAAATGTCTCCCCTCTGTCTGTTATGAGACCTGAAACACTGCAGATTCTGTGGGTGGGTCTGTTGTCTGGAGCTCGGTGGGTGGAGTCGTGATGTCAGTAGACTCCCGCCCACCTCACACTCCCCTTGTCAATATGCATTTTCTCCTGTGTATTTCTTACACTGAACTTCTGCTATGATCTCTAACATCCACTGAAAAGACAGGAAAGTAACCACATGACTTCAGCATGCCAAATCATGCTGAGGTGTGGAGCAGCCAATCTTTGCAGAGCTGCTGTAAAAAAGGGGTGGGGGTGGGAATTAAAAAATAATGCATGTCTCTTATGCTAGTGCAAAAGATATGTAAATCACCTGTCACTCACAGCAAGGGGGAGGATTTGACAAAGTTTTTCTCTGTTTGTCAAGTTTTATCTCATTGAACAATAAAAGAGGATTGCTCAGAGCTGGATTAGCTCTTTGTGGCAAGACTGGGCTCAAATGATAGGAAATTAAAAAAAAAACAAAAAAAAATTTCGGGTTTAGATCCACTTTTATATTGATTGGACCCTGGGTGAAAATGTTCTTTGGGCCCACTTGCATGGAATTTCGCCTGCTGTAAACATACAATAAATAGCAGCTAAACTCAGTTTATTGTAGCAGATCAGGCAGCAGTTTGATTGGTTGCTAGAGGTTACAGGATATCATTTCTGCTTTCTGATTGGTTGCTAGAGGTTACTGCACATCACACCGCCCCTAGCCCCAGAAACCGATGGGTGTGCGGTGATGATCAGTAGCAGTGGGGGGGGTGTAATGGTATTAATGGCAGGGCTGGGGGGAGGGAGGTGTGATCATTGGCAGTGCTGGGGGGTTGATGGAATCAGTGGCAGTGCTCGGGGGATGGGATCAGTGGCAGTGCTGAGGGTGGCATGAGTAAAAACAGTGATGATGCGGATGGGATGAGTGGCAGGGCTAGTGGAGGGATGGAATCAGTGGCAGTGCTTGGGAGGGGGGGAATCAGTAGCAGTGCTTAGGAAGGGGGGAATCAGTAGCAGTGCTTGGAGGGAGGGGGGGAATCAGTAGCAGTACTTGGGGGGAGGGGGGAATCAGTAGCAGTGCTTGAGAGGGAGGGGAATCAGTAGCAGTGCTTGGGAAGGATGTGATCAGTAGCAGTGCTGGGTGCCTATCAGTGACACGCACTTGTCCACTCAGTTCCCCCTGCCTGCATGTGAGAGAGAGAGAGGTCACAGAGAGGGGGAGGGTTACCCGGTACCTTCCATAGGAGATTCATGCTGGCCAGCAGCGGGCAGGGACCATTCTCCTGATGGGTCAGGTGCTTGGCTCCTTCCAGCGGAGTCCCAGACTGCATGCGCCTCCCGCTGGTCCTCGGGGAGCCCGATCTGCCTGTCCACCAGCTGCTGTTAGAAGTGGAGTGGAGGGCGGATAGCAGTGCCTGGCTGCCCCGAACATCGCTCATACACAAAACAAGCTTTCGGTCAGTCTGTATTGAGAGGCAGAGTGGAGTGCAGATTATTCCGCCTTCTGCTCTCATAGGCTGCAGCTATTTGATCCCCCAGCGGCCTCCGGTGCTCTGGTAATATTGCCCCAGAGGAGGTAGTTTAGGGGTGGGGAGTTCTCTGGCAGAGGTGCCCCAGTGGCGGGGAGTGCACTGGCGGAGGTGCCTCTGCATTTGATCCCTCCACAGCCGTCAGTGCCTAATTACAGGTGGCAGCGCAGCAGGCTTCACAGATTTGTACACGGGAGTTCTCTGGCGGAGGTGCCGGAATGGCGTTCCGGCAGAAAAAAGCCCTGTCTACAGTGCATTCGGTGGTGTACTGTTTCGAATACACTTCTGGTGGTGTACACAGTATCTAATACAGTGTGTACAGTTTCTACTACACTTCTGGTGGTGTACACAGTACACAATACAGTGCAGCCGTAGTACAGTTTCTAATACAGTGCAGGTGGTGTACACAGTATCTAATACAGTGTGTACAGTTTCTACTACACTTATGGTGGTGTACACAGTATAAAATACAGTGCAGCCATAGTACAGTTTCTAATACAGTGCAGGTGGTGTACACAGTATCTAATATAGTGTGTACAGTTTCTACTACACTTCTGGTGGTGTACACAGTATCTAATATAGTGTGTACAGTTTCTACTACACTTCTGGTGGTGTACACAGTATAAAATACAGTGCAGCCATAGTACAGTTTCTAATACAGTGCAGGCAGTGTACACAGTATCTAATACAGTGTGTGCAGTTTCTACTACTTTTCTGGTGGTGTATACAGTATCTAATACAGTGTGTAATGTTTCTAATACACTTCAGGCTGTGAACACAGTATCTAATACAGTATAGTGTGGTGTTGCAAAACAAAAAATACATCATGTCTGCAAGGCTACCAAGGAGAGTCAGATGCTCACAGGCCACTAAAAGAGGGCAAGTAGCTTCTGTGTCTACAGTCAACAGTGGTGGTTGTGCATCCTCTGCAGGTGGCCGTGAGGCACGCTTGTCCTTTTTTTCTGTTGCTGGCCGTGTTATTGAGCCACTACATGCAGAAGAGTTGGTGGAATGGATAACAAAGCCGTCCCTCATCCTCCTCATCCTTTGTCACCCAGGCTCAGAGTACTTTGCCTTCCAACGCAGCTGCCAAAGCGGCCTATTCCACTGGCTCCTTGTCCACAGTTACTCCTTTCCGTAGCCCCACCATCATGCATGGAATCCCCAGAATTATTCGACCACAGTGTCGGGAACATGCTGCTGGAGGATGCACAGCGATTTGAAGGCTCCAATGTTGGTTCCCAGGTTGAGGAAGGGAGAGACAAGAAACTGGCAGTCATGTTCCTCCAGCTGCAGCATACTGCCAAGTTTGCTCCAGTGACGAGGAGGGAGGGGATGATGAGGTCACTGATTGTACTTGGGTGCCTGAGAGAAGAGAGGAGGAGGCACAACTCCAACGAGGCAGGATGTCCTCTAGGGGGCAGCTTAAGGGCAGCCACCCTATTGCATCACACCGCAGAGCTCCGCAGGTGCAGGGCACTGCTAACCCCGCGCTGACTTTTAAAAGTTCCCTGGTGTGGGCCTTTTTCGACACGTGTGCAGCAGATCGCACCATTGCTGTTTGCAACCTATGTCTGAAGCGAATCAAGCATGGCCAGAACAGCAGCCGCTTGGGCACCACATGCTTGACCTGCCATGCAGTTCGTTGGCAACAGCACTTGAAAGACCCACATCAAAGAAAAAGGCGGGCTTCTCCTTGCTCCTCATCTGGGATCTCCAACCCTACTATACCTCCAGTCCTCTCTAAAACCTGCACTGAGAGGAATGAAGGTATAGCAATAGGTGTCCCAAGTACTTGCAGCCAATCTGCTAGCAGTACACCACCAATTGATTTTAACAGGCAAATTTCCCTACCCTAGTTGCTGAACCGTAAAAAGAAATTCGGTCCCAGCCATCCACATGCTCAGTGTCTAAATGCTAGCTTGGCCAAATTGCTAGCACTGCAACTGCTGCCTTTTCAGCTGGTAGACTCTGCCCCCTGTGGTGAATTTGTGGAATGTGCTGTACCTCAGTGGCAGGTTCCAAAACGCCATTTCTTTTCACGGAAGGCCATTCCGGCTCTCTACCGGCATGTGGAAGGCAATGTTTTGGCCTCGTTGGACAGGGCGGTTAGCAGTAAGGTTCATATTACCGCTGACTCCTGGTCCAGCAGGCACGGGCAGGGACGTTACCTTTCCTTCACAGCGCACTGGGTTACTCTGCTGGCAACTGGGAAGGATGCTGGACAGGGTTCAGTGTTGTGGGAGCTTGTTCTGCCACCACGCCCCCAAAATGCTAGTGGTGATTCTGCCACAGCTCTCTTCTCCACCCTCCCACTCTTCTTCTTCCTCTATGGCCTCTTCTGCAGATTTGTCCTCTGAACCAGCGGTGCTCCGTAAGCGTTCAAGGGGCTGCGCAAGCAGTCAAGCTAAAAGATGTCATGCGGTGCTTGAGTTGGTCTGCCTAGGGGACAGGAGCCACACTGGGGCAGAGATTCTGTCAGCTCTGCAGGGGCAGGCTCAGAGGTTGTTGATGCCACGCCAGATTTAGCCTGGAATGGTTGTATGCGACAATGGCACCAACCTTCTCTCCGCCCTCCAACAGGGACACTTGACTCATATTGCATGTTCCATGTTTGGCACACGTCCTGAATTTGGTGGGAATTTTAGCAGGTACCCAGGTATACAGGATCTCCTGAGGCAGGCCAGAAAAGTCTGTGGTCACCGCCTCATTTGTGACATGCCCACCAGGTGGAACTCAACGTTGGCAATGCTGCAGCGGCTGCACACACAGCAGAGGGCCATCAATGAGCACCTGTGCGAATATGGCACCAGGACAGGGTCAGGGGAGCTTGGCTTCTTTTCACGCCAGTGGCTACTGATAAAGGATGCATGCACTGTCCTGTCACTATTTGAGGAGGCCACAAGGATGGTGAGCAGCGACAATGCATGCATCAGTGACACTGTCCCTCTAGCCTTCATGGAATCATGGGCAGAGCACTTGAGGGAGAACAGCAGGAGGAAGAGGAGGACTTTCCTTTCCTTTCAAGGCCCCCTTTATCCAGATAGCATTCCTGTGGGCCCGCCAAACACACAGGAAGAAGAGGAGGAAGATTGTGTCAGCATGGATGTAGAGGATAACACTCAACAGCAGTCTTCAAGGGATGGTTTTCAGCCCCCAGAAACCCAAGGAGTTGTACTTGGCTGGGAGGAGGTAGTTATAGATCATGTGATCCTTAGTGATCCAGAGGACTCAGAATCGAATGCCTCTGCAAACTTAAGCTGCATGGCCTCCCTGATTCTGCAAAGCCTGCAAAAGGACCCTAGGATTCGTGGTATCAAGGACAGGGATCATTACTGGCTGGCAACCCTTCTTGATCCACATTACAAGGTTTCAGAACTAAGGTTTCAGAACTCATCCTGCCTTCGCAGAGGGAGCAGAGGATGAAACATCTTCAGGAGGCCTTGAAGAAAGGTTTGTGCAACGTATTTCTAGGTCCTGGGAGGTAACAATTTCCTGGTGCTGGACAACGTGTTGCTGAGGCTTTGTTCTGTCAGAGGAAGAGCGGCGAAGGTGGCCGGCTAACCGATGCCTTTAAACAATTTTTCAGTCCTCAGTGCCAAAGTCTGAGCGGTTCAAGCAACCTTTACCAGCATCTGCATTACATGGTGCAGGAATATCTAGGGGCAAGTGCAGACTTGGAGACTTTTTCAACAGAGCATCCACTGGGTTACTGGGTCTTGAGAATGGACCACTGGCCAGAACTTGCTCAATATGCAATTGAGCTACTGGCCTGTCCTACATCCAGCGTGCTTTCTGAGCGCACATTCAGTGCTGCTGGAGGGTTTGTAACGGATAAAAGAGTGCGCCTGTCCACAGACTCTATCGATAAGTCCAGTCTTGGATCAGCAGCTTTCAAGCACCTGATGCTGATGTAACTGATTGAATTTGCCATGGATGTGAGATCCCTTGAAGACTGCCTATGCTGACTATCCTATTCCTCCTCAATCTTGATGATGCTAGCTGCCAACAATATTTTTGGTTTAGGGCACCACCACCACCCAAGGTCCAATTTTTCTGCCCGTTTAACAGAGGCATGTAATTAAAATGTTTGATATATTTCACAGCGGGGCCCATTCCTTCCCTGCCAGTGACATTTATACAGTAATCAGTGGCTATTTTTAGCTCTGATCGCTGTATAAATGTCAATGGTCCCAAAAAAGTGTCAAAAGTTTCAGATTTGTCCGCCGCAATATCGCTGATCGCCACCATTACTAGTAAAAAAATAATAATAATAAAAATGCCTAAAATCTATCCCCTATCTTTTAGGCGCTATAACTTTTGCTAAAACCACTCAATATACGCTTGAGATTTTTTTTTTACCAAAAATATGCTGAAGAATACATATTGGCTGAAACTGAAGAAAAAATTTGTTTTTATTTCAAAATTGGGATATTTATTATAGCAAAAAGTTAAAAATATTGTGTTTTTTTCAAAATTGTTGCTTTTCTTTTGTTTATAGCACAAAAAATAAAAGCCGCAGAGGTAATCAAATACCACCAAAAGAAAGCTCTATTTGTGGGAAAAAAAAAGACGTAAATTTTGTTTGGGTACAGCGTTGCATGACAGCACAACTGTCAGTTAAAGCGACACAGTGCCGTATCACAAAAAATGGCCTGGTCAGGAAGGGGGTAAATTCTTCCGGGGCAGAAGTGGTTAAATGACATTTTTTCCTTTATAATAGTGCCACAGCAAAATTACATTTCTAAACATGGGTAAGATGCGCTACTTTACAAGTGTCAGAAACCAGGAATCAGACTGAGACAGAAGTACAGTTAAATAACACTTGTTTAATAATAATAAAAAAAGGTAAACGTAGTCAAAACATAGCTAGAGTTCAGGAACCAGAACGGATAGTCAGACAAGCCAAAACGTCAGGGAGCCAGAGATGAGCGTAGTAGAACAGCAAGCAGGATCTGGAGCCAGAAGGAAGCAAGTCTTTAACACGAACACAGGAGTGAGTCTCTAGAGATGTGACCAAGGCAAAGATCATCTGGACTGGACGGCTTAAGTAGGCAGGACTGACGAGCAGGATATCAACAGGTGAGTCACTGTGGAGCGATAGGAGCTGGCAATTAGCCGACAGCTGAGCGGCCAGCTCTGAGAAGGAAGGGTTGAACCCAGCCCTAACGTCAAGCATAATAAGGACCCCCCCCCCCCCCCCCGGCACGATATTTAAAGGAATATTTCATTTTTATTGTTTTACTTTAAGCATTATTAAAACTTTTTTTTGCACTGATACATGTCCCCTGGGGCAGAACCCGGGTCCCCAAACACTTTTTATGGCAATAACTTGCATATAAGCCTTTAAAATTAGCACTTTTGTTTTTTCACTTTCGCATCCCATAGGACTTTAACGGTGTTCGCACAAATTTTTTTACTGTTTGCATGTTCTGCAGCGAACCGAACCAGGGGTGTTGAGCTCATCCTTACTCACAAGAAGTTAAAAAACTAGAAAGTTGTACTTGGTAAACTAGGAAGTGGAGTGACCTTAGTCACAAGAAGGAGTGTAGCTGCCCAAATTTAAAAATTAAATAAATATATATATATTAAAAAAAAGGCAGGTAAAAATCAGTAAGGCTTTATGCATTTCAAACATGCACTTTAGCGATTTTAAAAAGTGGGTTTAACAACATCCTCCCCAAACCTGGTCTGGTTTTAGCATTTCAGGTCACCTTTGTGACTGTAGGAGGAGATGCCAATCATTGGGCAAAAGGTTCTGAATGCTTCAGGGGGATGCCCACAAACTAGGCTGTTCCACACCTTCACCCTCCATCAGAAATGATATTTGGCAGTGTATAGTCACTCCTCCTACTTTATGGTACATAGAAAAGAGTTGGGACTTTGAATGAGGTGTGTATGATAAGGCTCAACAAATGAAACAATGTAATATGGATGTGTTTATGGTCTAAAACACACAGCAATAACATGCAGCAGTGGATACATACAAATATAGTAAAACGCATAGACAGCATATTGCAAACCATGAACATGTAAATGTCAACTTGTAAATAGCATTATTTAAAAAAAGGAATCCTCCACGAAATGGAATCCTTAGCACACAAGGTTTGGTCCTATAAGTGAAACATGATGCATCTGTATAAGCCAGACGCGTTTCATGGCAATAATGCCACACTTCAGGGACGGATGCCTGGTAAATTTGTATCTGCAAAGAGACATAGGCATATCACATAAAGTCTAATCATGTAACCCAAATAAGGGAAGCGATGACAGAGCAGAGAAGGTAGAAATATCTTAACTTCTGAACCATGATGGACCACACCACCATCTTTTCCAATACTTGGGCACATTTGGTTGATATCACCATTCCCAACATTTAGGGTCACCTGCACAGCAGCATGTCTTGTGCTATGTAATGAGGGACTGCTGGGCTGGCTCTTGCCTGTGCTTTCTGGGAGCTGCAATGCTCTCAGGTAAATTTGCCAGTTTCTTTCTCTCTTGTTATAGCCACTTGGTTCAGTTATCTCCCCTACCTCTAGCCCATTCAGGTCTCACTATTATTCATTACTTAAATTTTAGATTGGAGCCCGTTTCACCTGCTGGCTGGATATTCATGTCTTTGAGAATCACACCTATGTTCTCTGTCTCCCCACGGGCCCCACTTCAGCTCCCAGCACAGACAATTGTACTAGCCCATGTGCTCCAGCTTACATGTTGGCAGCATGTGAAGGTGCGTAAGTAGTCCAGGAATTAGATATTTGCACCTTCTCTGTCATTGCTTCCCTTACTTGGGTTGCACGATTAGACTTTGTGATATGCCTATGTCTCTTTTCAGATACAAATTTACCAGGCATCCTCCCCTGAAGAGTGGCATTATTGCCATGAAACACGTATGGCTTATACAGATGCATCAGGTTTCACTTATAGGACCAAAACTTGTGTTCTAAGGATTCCATTTTGTGGAAGATTACTTTTTGCTTAAATAATTCTGTTTACAAGTTGACATTTACAGGTTCATGGTTTGCAATATGTTGTCTACTATATATATGTATGTATCCACTGCTGCATGGTATTGCTATGTGTTTTAGACAATAAACACATTCATATTACATTGTTCCATTTGTTGAGCCTCATCATACACACCTCATTCAAAGTCCCAACTCTTTTCTATGTACCAGATTTAGGGATGGAGATGTATGGTCACATATGTCTCATTCAGAGTTTCAAACCCCCCCCCTTTTTTGCACTCCTACTTTATGGTGCATAATTAAAAAAATGAAATGCAGGTTCCAGTAATCCATATTCTTAGTCTGCTTGTCTTCAGCAAACTGCTTCCGGCCTTTCTTGTGCATTATCTTCCTACTGGAATGACAGCCATGCAGACCAATTTGATGCAGTGTGCGGCGTATGGTCTGAGCACTGACAGGCTGACCCCCCACCCCTTCAACCTCTGCAGCAATGCTGGCAGCACTCATACGCCTTTTTCCACCCAAAGACAACCTGTGGATATGACGCTGAGCACGTGCACTCAATTTCTTTGGTCGACCATGGCGAGGCCTGTTCTGAGTGGAACCTGTCCTGTTAAACTGCTGTATGGTCTTGGCCACCGTGCTGCAGCTCAGTTTCAGGGTCTTGGCAATCTTCTTATAGCCTAGGCCATCTTTATGTACAGCAACAATTTTTAGATCCTCAGAGTTCTGAGGTGCCATGTCGAACTTCCAGAGACCAGTAAGAGAGAGTGAGAGCGATAACACCAAATTTAACACACCTGCGATCCATTCACACCTGAGACCTTGTAACACTAACGAGCCACATGACATCGGGGAGGGAAAATAGCTAATTGGGCCCAATTTGGACATTTTCACTTAAGAGTGTACTCACTTTTGTTGCCAGCGATTTAGTCATTAATTGCTGTGTGTTGAGTTATTTTGAGGGGACAGCAAATTTACACTGGTATACAAGCTGTACACTCACTACTTTGCTACAATGTAAAGTGTCATTTCTTCAGTGTTGTCACATGAAAAGATAATAAAATATATAATATATAAGGGGTGTACTCACTTCTGTGAGATACTGTGATAGAGAGAGACAGAGAGAGAGACAGAGAGACAGAGAGACAGAGAGACAGAGAGAGAGAGAGAGAGAGAGAGAGAGAGAGAGAGAGAGAGAGAGAGAGAGAGAGAGAGAGAGAGAGAGAGAGAGAGAGAGAGAGACACAGAGACACAGAGAGAGAGACAGAGACAGAGATAGACAGAGAGAGAGATTATATATTAAATAAAATGTGTGGTGTGCAGGTTTAAAGCCTATCTCCTGGATGCGGCATATCCAGTGTTAAAGTGTTGTAAATAGTTATTCAAGCTAAGTGAAATATGCTTCATAGGATGCAAGACTGGAGGACATCCATCATCATCTAAGCCCTTTCCTTCTAGCCTGACTATCCCTGGCTCAGTCCCTTCATTCATTGGATTGCACTTTTTATTCATGGAGGTTCAGCTTTACATGTGGGCTATACCTAAGAATGCAGACATCCACTCAAGGCATTGTGAAATTTGTACAATTCCTCCCAAGAACCAGCCCACTTGTTTGCATCGGGGCTGAGAGCTCTGAGGAGTACCAAGGCAGGGTGCTGTGATGTTACCTGAAAGCCATGGAAAGTATGTACAGCACTCTGCTGGCCCCTCCCACCAACAATGATATGCCTACATTGCATATGGAAGCATATAAATAAGATATGTAATGGATTTTTTTAAAAACAATGTAATTGACATGTTGATGAGGGGGGCAGGGAGGAACTGGGGAAGACAAAATATATGCAGATAAAATTTCAGCTTGCTTTTTACACTTTATTTTTCCTACAGGAGGCATCCATGACAGAGAGCATAAGTACAGCTTTAACTTCCAGCACTGCCTGCTAATGAAATCTGATTGTGAGGCACAACCATAAACCACTGCATTTTTCTGTTCGGGCCCCCAGTCAACTAGGAGATTTTTGCATTTTCCTGGAAATCAAATCAGAGAATCTAAACATTCAGACATCACATTTAAATATTTAATTTTGGTGTATGGACATTACCAAACAAAAATACATTAGACGCAAAGTATATATTGTACAGACTCTACATTTGCAAAAATATTTGTGTATATATATTTACCTTTTTTTAAAATCACATAATAGGATATTTTATAAAAGTGCATTTCAAATAAAAAAAGGTTAGAAAAATATTAATAGTCTCTTATGGGAACATTAATTTACAGCTTACACAGAAAGTGACACCTTTCTTGTCAAATAAAACAGGATTGTAAGGTCAGTCACTTTACAGAATTTGTAGTCAGCAATCAGCACTGGACAGATCCCAGCAGTAATTATACATTTATACAAGATAGAGTATGTACAGGTTCATGTATTGTTATCTGAGCCTTCTTTCTTGACCATGTTGATTTCTTTGGAATTGATGATTTCCCAAGGTCCTGGTTCTGTTGTTTGCTTTCCATACCACATGTCAAACCTGATAAAACAATGCAAAATTAGCCAGTGTGTGCTTCAGTTTCAAAAGTATTTCAGAGGAGGAAAGGAAAGGAAAAAGGAAAAAGGAAAGGAAAGGAAAAAGGAAAGGAAAAGAAAAGGGAAAGGGAAAGGGAAAGGAAAGCTCTTATTGGCCCAGACCATAAGCTGGGAGGTGAAAGGCAGGAGCTGGTCACCATCCATCCAGGCTGTGGGGAAGGAAGCTTTACCTCCCCCTTTAAATATTTGTTGGTTTAGGTTGTACCTCAAATGAATCAATCATGACACAGGGACCTGTCTGTCCGGCTGATCAGGGCACTTCGCAAGATGGATTAATTACCCTCTTCATGCTGCAAGTGACAACGAGATCTGACAGCAGAATCACTGTATATTACTGTGTCAGTGAGAGGGTAGGCAGAGACAGTGGAAGACCAGCACAATTTGGAAGTTCTGGAGGGCAAGTCTCAACCTCCCCATGGGTGGCTGAGGGCAAGTGGGCTCATCAGCATTATGGTGCTCACGTGGGCCAGGAATAGGTCTTGGGAACTCTGAAAACAAGTGCATGTGGGCCTCAGAAGAGTCTGAGAATGCTTACTGAAGGCGATCTTAGTTATTACTGGGTGGTGGGTGAGGTGCCACAATATGCAATACTACTCTGCAGTGGGGGAGAGTAGGAATGGCCGATCCAGGCTTTAAGTATAACTAAAAAAGTAAGACTTTCTCCAATTTGGATAGGGTAAGGGATGGTTACAAGGTCTCTTAGCTAAAAAATGCTATCTGCATCCCATTGAAGAGATTTCCCTTTACTTCCTGTCCCATAGCCAAAACAGGAAGTGAGAGAAAATCCCTGATCATTAAAGTGAACATGTTGCTTTGCCCTGCGCTGGAGACATAGGTTCAATCTAATGGTAAACTTGTTCAAAAACAAAGATTCAAAGTGGCCAAGCAACATGAGATGTCAGCATGGTGACCATGATTTTCTCAAGAAACAATCTTTAGTTAAATTCACAGGCCTATATATGCAGTGTCCAAACAGCTACCACAACAGTCTTTCAAAACTTCTATACATTCATGAATGCTCCCTCAAGCAGTGACAGCTTTAAAGTGACATCTGAAGCACTGCAATTATTGCAACTCAATACCGAAAATATTCTTGTAGTCAATGCAACAAATTTTCCCCAATGTTATTCTTATTCATGTAGGGCGGCACAGTGGTGTAGTGGATAGCACTTACTAGCAGTAAGAAGGGTCACTGGTTCAAATCCCAATCACGACACTACCTGCCTGGAGTTTGCATGTTCTGCCTGTGTCTGCGTGGGTTTCCTTCGGGTACTCCCGTTTCCTCCCACACTCCAAAGACATGCTGGTAGGCTAATTGGATCCTGTCTAAATTGTGCCTAGTATGTATGAATGTGAGTTAGGGACCTTAGATTGTAAGCTCCTTGAGGGTAGGGACTGATGTGAATGTACAATGAATATATAAAGCACTGCGTAAAATGACGGCGCTATACAAGTACCTGAAATAAATAAAAATAAACGTAAAAGTAACTTACAAACTCTTGATTTTTGATTCAGGGGGCTTGCCATCCACACAGTCAGTGGTTGTGGTTTGGGTCCATGAGCCATCTTCCTCATCACTGCCAAAAAAAAGAAGAAAATTCAATTTAAGGCTTGAAACTAAAAAGTTGCACATAAAAACAGAAAATGAAAAAGGAAGCAGTATATCATATTGTGCACCAATAATTAAAGTTGTTCAGTGTTATAGGCAACTTCTTAAAAGTAGTTGTAAACCCTCACATATACCCAGTGAAGCGACAATCCTCAGGTGATGCACAGGGATAAAACAAGTCCTCCTACATAAGTTGTACCTGTCTATCTGCAGTCTTCCTTCTCTACAGCCGTTGAAATCCAGAATTTATGAAGCTTGTCTGAGCTGTCAGAAAAAGGGGGCAGAGAGCTGAAGTTACTTTGCATAGCTCAGCGAGGAGGAGATGTCTGGGAAATGATTGGAGTGAGGGGACCCCCCCTTTCACACAGGACACAGGAACAGAGCTGAGGCTGTCAATCAGCTGGAGCTCCCTCCTGTGTTACCTTTTTTCTCTTGGTGTCAGGAAAACTTGTCAGAAGTAATTCATGCTGATTAAAATAAACAAATCAGCTGCGCTAGGTAAATACACATAAATATCAAATAGCTGAGTAATAGCTTGTAGCACAATATTGCTGAACAACATAAAACTACAAAAACATTACAAGTGCAGCGCTAAAAGCATATCAGATACTTACATCTGATTTTAAACAAAAAAAAAAAATCCTTATTGAAATAAAAGTCCTTCCCAGAGAGAATACAAAATAGCTTGGTAGAAACAGTTGTGGAAACAAAGTTGGGTAAGGAAAAACCACAACCACAACCATCACCCTGCCTCTTACCATCAGACCTGGACCCTCACAAAGGGGGGTCAAATATGCAGTATAACGACGCTCCTGGAAAGGTCTCTCATAGAGATGATTCACCACCCTTCACACTCCTAATTTTCCAGATAAGCTCCTCCAGGAACTCCCCAATAATATAAGGAAGAGTAAAAAATATGTCTCAGTGTAGCATTAACTTAATTTATTGTCTAAAAAGTAATGCACTCACTTGGGTATCAAAAAACGCATGTCTGTATATCACATCCGCGTTTACCAACCAGCAAGATGGCCGCCTTGCCCAATGCACAATTACGTTGCATATTTCCAACTCCTCTCTGCGCGTTTCATCAGCAAATTACATAGTCAGGGGGTGTGGCCAGAGTGCGACATTGCGCTTTAAATACGGGATGGTTTAGGCCAATTTGCTCCAGATACCAGAAGTAAATCGGGAGCCTCCATCATATTACGTAGAGTCTCTCAAACACCAAAAAATTGTATATAGCAACAACTACCCGTATACACATTATATAAGGGAACCCAATCCCATAATTTAAAACATCAAACTTTATAAACCTATATAAATTTAAATAAAATGAAAAGAACATAGGTCAAAATACAGGCTACTATAACAAGCTGCATCAGGAGATAGTGGTTAAAAATATTACACAAAGTAATACACAAATATTGCACATCAGTTCATATAAAACTCAATACAAATACACACACATATAAAAACAGAATTACCAAAACCCTATATCACAGGTGGCAAACACAAGGCCCGCGGGCCGAATCCGGCCCGACAGGCCTTGTCATGTGGCCCTCTGCCAGGTAAAGATAAAACATCCCCCCCTCACGAGCGGCGCGGCCGGTCAGTCTCCATGAGAACAAGTAAACATCTCCCCCTCAGTGCTGTCTCCACCTCCACCCCCGCCTCCCTGAGCTTTGTCTCAGCCAAAGATGTCGCTCTGTCTCCGTCTCCGCCTCCACCCCCGCCTCCCTCAGCTTTGTCTCAGCCAACGATGCCACTGTCTCCGCCTCCCTCAGCTTTTCCTCAGCCAACAATGCCACCCTGTCTCCACCTCCGCCCTGTCTCCGCCTCCACCCCCGCTTCCCTCAGCTTTGTCTCAGCCAACAATGCCGCTCTGTCTCCACCTCCGCCACTGCCCTGTACCCGCCTCTGCTCTCTCGCCTACCCAGTCCCTCCAGTGACGCCGGCTTTTTGCATAGTGGCATTTTTCATGCATTCTTTGCATAGTGGCATTTTTCGTGCATAGTGGCAGAGATTGCTGACAGCTCTGTTTTTTTTTTTTCCCCATCCAGCGGGCTGCGTCCTGAGGGCTTTTTAAGCACTTGTGTTGATGAAGTGTGTGCTGCTTATTTTGAAGTGATGGTGAAAAAAAAAAAAAACATAGCAAAACTGAGTACTGATACTAAACACAGAGATCCGCCCACAGAGGGAGGTACCATATATAGCCCAATAAACAGGAAACTACTAACTATAGCCCAATATAAAGGGAGGGAGCCGCCTATACAGGGAGGTACCAGAGCTGGGCCAGGTAGGAAGGTACGAGAGAGAACAGATGTGAGGAAACTTGGGGCGCATTCCTGACCCCTGCACCGTGTACGTAGCACAATCCTGACCCCTGCACCCTGTACGTAGCGCAATCCTGACCCCCTGTACGTAGCGCAATCCTGACCCCCTGTACGTAGCGCAATCCTGACCCCTGCACCCTGCACGTAGCGCAATCCTGACCCCTGCACGTAGCGCAATCCTGACCCCTGCACCCTGTACGTAGCACATTCCTGAACCCTGCACGTAGCACATTCCTGAACCCTGCACCCTGTACGTAGCACATTCCTGAACCCTGCACCCTGTACGTAGCACATTCCTGAACCCTGTACGTAGCACATTCCTGAACCCTGCACCCTGTACGTAGCACATTCCTGAACCCTGCACGTAGCACATTCCTGAACCCTGCACCCTGTACGTAGCACATTCCTGAACCCTGTACGTAGCACATTCCTGAACCCTGCACTCTGTACGTAGCACATTCCTGAACCCTGCACTCTGAGTATATACATAGTCCTACAGATACAACTGGCCCTTAGAGGGCAACCATACTGCTGATGCGGTCCCCGATGAATTTGAGTTTGACACCCCTGCCCTATATGTTCCTGCTGACAGCAGAGGAATGAAGTAACAGACAGAAATTACACTTGATGCTCTTAATTGAGACAAGCACACTCTATAAAAGGGATATGCTTTGTTCATATATCAGGTCTAAGGTTTACAACCACTTTAAATGACTTGTGCATATACAAGCTTGCTATTGTATTGAAAAGGTAGAAATTTGTAGTTTGGACAGTAGAGGGAGCTCTCTGTACAGTCAATTTGCTTCCTGATCAACGACTGCAGATATAGCAGCCATTCAGGGAGCTTGTTGTTTTTAATGAATTGGCGGAGATGTACTCACTGTTATAAGGGCCAGTAATGCACAACCAAAGGACCATTGTGTAGCACTGTAAAGTAAAGCTAGCCATAAACACTTCCCAGCTAATTTGATCTGAAAATTAAGTCAGGTGGAAAATTCATGGCCTAAATAGTGACTGCAGCCAATCACATGCAGTCACTGTTCAGATGTCCTGATAGCCGCCACAGAATCGGCTGTAAGAATACAATAGCTGGCAGGGGAGATTCCTCCATTCATGCGGTTTAGCGTAGGTAGGGGATCGACTGATTAATCTTGCTACGGATAACAGCCCTGCAAGCTAGAGTGTATCTAAAAAGGTAAAAAGTTTTCCAGTTTTGGATATAGTAGAAAATGGTTAGAACCCCTGTCATTTTTTTGCCATCTGTGTCCCATTGGAAATCCTTTGGTCACTGGAACAACTGTACCCATTGGGCTATTTCCCCTCTATTCCTGTTCTGGAGACAACTCAAAAAAGATTTGGCTTGAGATACACTTTAACCTCTTGGCGCCAGCCGCGTGCAATTATGCGGCCTCTCAGAGGGTGGGCATGGCACAGAGTGGCCACATATTTGCGCACATTCGTGCAAAAACAGCTGTGCCGAGACCTTGCTCACCTTGCACACTCCTGGCACAGTTACCGGCAGCCAACAGAAAGCTCCCATTCGCCGCTTGTGATCGGGAGCTTTCCAATCATATGACCGCTGTGACAGCCAATCACGGTGGTCACATGATCATACACCTGGCTCTTCCTCTCGGCATCCTAAGCCCCTTAATGAGGCAGGAGGTACTGGTTTCAAGAGGTCAAACAAAAAGGAGTGTGTCACGAATTGGAGACAATTGAATTCACGTTTTCTCATCACTGAAGAATATATTATAAGTAATTTTGTTTGCATGTGGACTATTATACACATTATTTGCATTTATATTGCATCATATATTGTACTATATACACATTTATATTTGGGTTTAGCGTACTATTTATATACATAATTTAGTTGGTGTCAGATCACTTTTGAATAGTTGCAGCTGCCCCCTCTATTTCATCACCATCAGCCCATAAGTACTTTAATTTCATTTCTTTTAAATAAAAAGGCCGACTATCAATTTAAAATAATGCCATATACTAGTCATTAATTACTTCTGCTTTCGCAGGTTTACCCACTTTCATGATGGGTTCATGACAGTTGTCAGCCCAGAGCAGTGTTTATTTCAAACTACACCTATATATTAGGACTCCTTTGTACAATGCAGCAGGCAGTGCGGAGCCTGTAGTATCCCGCAAAGTTTTCTCTGCTGCAGAGAACATACCAAGATAGGAGAAGACAGTTACATGACTGACAGTTCACGTGATCAGGCTTCTCTCCTCTGCTGTTTCTTTGGAGTCATGAAGCGCTAAACATCTTTATAAAAGCAGTGCTACGCTTTTTGAAAGGTGCATTCATCCCTCAAAAGCACAAGTTCCTCTTTTTTAGAAAAAAAAAAAAAAAAAAAAAAAGAAGGTCAAACACCCTACGGCCTACACTCACCTTCCCCACCCCGGTCCCCGCTGTAATTACGTCTGTAGGTGATGTGCTTTCAGTGCCCACTCAGCCAGGGTAGTGCCAGTGAAATCCCTGCGCTTCCTATCCCCCCCCCCCCCCCCATCTTTCTGGGCCAGATCAGAGTCATTCTGGATTGGTCAACACTAGCACAGAAAATTTACTCAGATCCATCCTAGAAACACTGCAGGAAGAGGGGAGATATAGCGGGGGTTTGAAAACCCTGGAACGTTACATCGACTGCGTGGGCACTGCGTGGACAGCTCATCGTTAGATAGGGTGTTAGTTCATCTTTATTATTTAGTGAAAAGGTGAACCAACCCTTTAAAATATTACATTAAAGTGTTACTAAACCCAGGACTCCGCATTCACTATATCTGGTCTCCCACAGTACACAGAACATGGAAATGCAGTTATTTTAGTAAATATAAACTGCTAAATATCTTTTCTCATAAGCCGAATATAGCAGTTTTGTGACTTCTATCAGTGTCTGGTTAAAGCTTGGAAGAGGAGGAGTTTTTTTTTTTTTTAAATCAGATTCTTTTTATTGATTTTTAAAACATAAGAGAAAAAAACTCTTCCTTAAAACAAAAACAAAAACATACATCAAATTACATTGCCAAGGACATATTATCCAAACATACAATCAATCAGCTTATGTTTCCTACAATATTATGGTATATATAGGCTTACAATCAATCTATGAAAACAAATCTTTACATATCTATACCAATTTCAGCTTTATCTCGTATTTTCTATGATTAGTAAGTGTGTCCTTTTAGTACTTTGTACCCCTACTCCGCTCCCGGTCCTTCAACGGACAATCGGTCGGTGTAGAGGTACCTCTCCACCCTAAACAATGGGTGGGGGGGGGGGAATAGTGTCTGCTTTCTTTAACTAATATATAATTAAAACCATATAACTCGTCACCACAGAGTAAGACAACTTCTCACCAAAATTATTATGTCAGTTTGATCTATATTCTATTATTATAGTCCCTATAACATCATATCATCCTATATCCATTCAATGTAGACAGCCTCCCTCCTCAAACAAGGGGGGTAGGCGTCCGCGTTCTGCCACCTAGTATTTTATTTTGGACCAATTGGAAGGGGGCTAAACCAGGTACCTCCAACCAAGGATCCCATATACGTTCAAATTTTGCTGGGCTACCCCTGTGTTGGTATGTCAGCTTTTCCCTCAATAGAGTTTCATTTATGGTGTTCACCCATTCTGCGTGTGTCGGTGGTGTCACCGAAAGCCATTTCTTAGCTATAAGTTTTCTAGCAATAGAGGAGGAGTTTAATTTCTCCTCTGACTGTCCTATGAGGCAGCATGACTCCTGACTGGACAGTGTTGATCACATGCACTCTCCCAAAACAAAAAACAGAAAAAATAACTTTCTAGCATTACACACCAAGCATGTGCAGAGAGTCTCCAAGGCTCTGTACTATCAGCAGAGGGATTGGGGGGAGTAAAAAGGGAGGATCAGACAAGACAGGATCAAACAGCCTTTTTACACAATGCAGAGGATTAATCCCTTAGGTTCCACAGTATGCTTGCTTTACTGCATATACAGACTGATTTTACTGTTCTGGGTTTAGTAACACTTTAAGGCCTCTTGCACACTGCAGCTTGAAAAAGCTCAGTACAGCTTATTTTTCTACTGAGCTAAAATACAGCCCATTAATTGTAATGTGCCTATGCACACAGGCACATAAACAAGTGCTGTGTATTGAGATTTTTTTTTTTTTTAAATTAGAAAAATCTGCATTTTTGGTCAGTAATTTATGCCTCGTGCACGCATTCACGCACATTTGCGTGCAAATTTGCACAGATTTGTCCACTGACATGGCCACTGTGAGAACAAGTTAATGCGCATGCGCGGAAATTTGTGCGAACGCATATGCGTGAAAATACATTAAAAAAAAAAAGTCTGAAAAAGTAGATGCTCAAAACAGGAGTATCGTGTGCAAGAGGCCTAATGCCGTGTACACACGAGCGGACTTTGACGGACTAGGTCCGACGGTCTTTCCGACGGACTTTGCAGTGTACGTTCGCCGGACTTTCAAACTAACGGACTCGGACACACGATCATATCAAAGTCTGACGAATTCGTACATGATGACGTATGACTGGACTAAAATAAGGAGGTTGATAGCCAGTACCCAATAGCTGCCCTTGCGTCGGTTTTAGTCTGTCGGACTAGCATACAGACGAGTGGATTTTTCGACCGACTCGAGTCCGTCGAAAAGATTTGAAACATATTTTATTTCTAGGTCCGTCGGACTTTTGGGGGAAAAAAAAAAAAAAAAAAAAAGTCCGCTGGAGCCCACACATGATCGAATTGTCCGCCGGACCAAGTCTGCCGGAAAGTCTGCTCGGGTGTACGCGGTATAACACTTAAACGGTCACTAAAAGTTTGTATACAAGAGAGAAAGGCGAGTACAGTTGTTTCCTGACTTTGTAAATAAAGACAAAGACTAAGACATACCTGCTGGTTGGAGATTCCACTATTCCCAGCATTTTGGCTTTAATCTTCCTTCTTTGTTTCCTAATGGCAGATTTCATGCCACATAATAGGAGTGTTGGGATCCTCTCATCATTCAGCAACTCCCTTTGAAATAGACGAGAAAAATGCATGTCCATAATTCTTCTAAAGTTGTCATTAAGAGTTGTGAGGAATGGAACAGTCAGGAAGAAATACAGGAACTGCCGTTGCCAACTTATTTTTTAAGTTCCTGTGAACTAGAGCTCACATGATGACAGACTATACAGTATTTCTGAATGTGGTAACTGGATTAACATTGCTATAGTATAGCAGCTACCTATACCACCCTCGGTGGTCGTCACTGAGGAAGAGACTTGAGGGGGACCTTTATCACGTAGGATGCCCTTTGGGAACTATGTATACATGGACAATGAAGCTATATAATTAGTGGGGGATCCCCTGATTAATCCAGACATTGCCACATTAGTTGCCCATCAGCACTTCCTATTTACAAGCCACTATCATTCGCTCTAAAGCTTTTTGTGTGAGGTGGTCTCACAGATTGATCTAGAAGCTACCTCTCCCATCATTCCCAGCCGCGCTGCGGAATTTATTCTCTGCTTCTTTTCTCTCTGACTATAAAACTAACACACCATAAGCTCCTGAAGAAGCGTCTTTTGAATACACACAACATTTAGAGCTGAGCTGCATTAAGACACACTGCCTCTTTTACTCATACGCTAACTCACCAAGTATTGGAGATTGACCTGTTTGGTCCCTCATTTTCAGTATATTACTATATATGTTACGTAGGTGGTGTGTTGTTGTATGCTTCAAGGCATACTTGTGAATAGCCAATTCATTTTAATCTAATTGTCTTGTATGCTTTTGTAATAAATTGACTTTTAATTTATACCTGTGTTATGCCTATAAAGTTCATCATCTACAAACTTATTCTTTATAATCCAATTTATCGGGACGTGGCACTATATACTTAATTCTCGTATCCACAGTACCACTCTGTGGTGATACGATCCCTAATCA
Source organism: Aquarana catesbeiana (assembly GCF_042186555.1). Classification (NCBI taxonomy): domain Eukaryota; kingdom Metazoa; phylum Chordata; class Amphibia; order Anura; family Ranidae; genus Aquarana; species Aquarana catesbeiana. The sequence goes on along the minus strand of NC_133325.1, from coordinate 666,803,299 downwards.
CCCATTGCTATAGTATACCATAACATAGCTATAGCATACAGTAGCCAAGCATAGCTTAGCCATAGCTAGAGCTACAGTGCCTTGAAAAAAATATTCATACCCCTTGACATTTTTCACATTTTGTCATGTTACAACCAAAAACGTAAATGTATTTTATTGGGATATTAGGTGATAGACCAACACAAAGTAGAACATAATTGTGAAGTGGAAGGAAAATGATAAATGGTTTTAAAAATGTTTTACAAATAGATATGTGAAAAGTGTGGCGTGCATTTGTATTCAGCCCCCCTGAGTCAATACTTTGTAGAACCACCTTTCACTGCAGTTACAGCTGCAAGTCTTTTTGGGTATCTCTCTACCAGCTTTGCATAGCTAGAGAGTGACATTTTTGCCCATTCTTCTTTGCAAAATAGCCCAAGCTCTGTCAGACTGGATGGAAAGTGTCTGAACAGCAATTTTCAAGTCTTGCCACAGATTCTTAATTGGATTTAGGTCTGGACTTTGACTGGGCCATTCTAACACATGAATATGCTTTGATCTAAACCATTCAATTGTAGCTCTGGCTGTACGTTTAGGGTCATTGTCTTGCTAGAATGTGAACCTCCGCCCCAGTCTAAAGTCTTTTGCAGACTAATAGTTTTTTTGTAAGATTGTCCAGAAGATTGGCTCCATCCATCTTCCCATCAACTCTGATGCCCTGTACACACGACCGGTTTTGCCGTCGGAATAAACTCTGAAGGTTTTAAGACGGAGTTCCAACGGAATTCTGCTCAAGCTGTCTTGCATACACACGGTCACACCAAAATTCTGACCGTCCAGAACGCGGTGACGTAAAACATGTACGACGGGACTAGAAAACGGAAGTTCAATAGCCAGTAGCCAATAGCTTCCGTCTCGTACTTGCTTCAGAGCATGTGTAGCTTTTGGTGCGTTGGAACAGCATACAGACGAGCGTTTTTTCCAATAGTAATTTGTTCCGTCGGAAAATATAGAACATGTTCTCTAAGTCTGTCTGAATTTGACAGAAAAAGTCCGATGGGGCATACACACGGTCAGAATATACGATGAAAGGCTCCCATTGGACTCTGTCGGAAATTCCGCTCGTGTGTACGCGGCATGACCATCTCCTCTGTCCCTGCTGAAGAAAAGCATTCCACAACATGATGCTGCCACCACCATGTTTCACGATGAGGATGGTGTGTTTAGGGTGATGTGCAGTGTTTGTTTTCCATCACAAATTGAGTTTTGTTTTTAGGCTAAAAAGTTCAATTTTGGTCTCATCTGAGCAGAGCACCTTCTTCCCCCATGTTTGCTATTCGTAATGGCTTCTTGCAAAATGCAAACGGGACTTCTTATGGCTTTCTTCTTGCCACTCTTCCATAAGTGGCACAGAATTGTGAAGTAGAAGGAAAATGAAATGGTTTTCCAAATAAACATCTGAAAAAGTGTGGCGTACGTTTGTATTCAGCCTCCTTAAGGCCCCTTTCACACTGGGGCAGGGGCGGCGGTAAATTGGCACTATATTTAGCGCCGCTTTACCATTGCTTTAGCGGTGGCATTTGCCCACTAGCGGGGGTTAACCCCCGCTAGTGGCCAAAAAGGGGTTAAAACCACCCGCAAAAGCACCGCTGCAGCAGCGCTATGCCGGTGGTATAGCCGCGCTGCCCCATTGATTTCAATGGGCAGGAGCGGTGAATACACCGCTCCTTCACCACTCCAAAGATGGTGCTAGCAGGACTTTTTTCAGCGTCCTGCTAGCGCACCACTCCAGTGTGAAAGCCCTCGGGGCTTTCACACTGGAGACACTGCAGTGGCTGTTTCAGGTCGGTTTGCAGGCGCTATTTTTAATGCAATAGCGCCTGCAAAACGACCCAGTGTGAAAGGGGTCTTACTCGGATACCCCTAATTAAAATCTAGTGGCACCAATTGCCTTCAGAAGTCACCTAATTAGTAAATAGAGTCCACCTTTCTGTTATTTTATCTCGGTATAAATGCAGCTGTTCTGTGAAGCCCTCAGAGGTTTGTTAGAGAACCTTAGTAAAATTTGTGGAGTGCATGACTAAGACCCCTTTGACACTGAAGCAGTTTTCAGGCGTTTTATCGCTAGAAATAGCACCTGCAAAGCGCTCGAAAACTGCCTCCCATGCCGCCCGAATGTGAAAGCCCGAGTGCTTTCACACTGAAACGGTGCGCTTGCGGGACGTTAGAAAAAGTCCTGCAAGCAGTATCTTTGGACCAGTTTGGGAGTGCTGTATACAGCGCACCCAAAACGCCCCTGCCCATTGCAATGAATGGGCAGCGCTTCTGAAGTGCCTGAAAAGTGCTTTGGAAACGCTGCAACACAGGCGTTTTTAACCCCTTCTTCAGCCACAAGCAGGGGTTTAAAAGCACCCTGCTAGTGGCTGAAAAGCGCCCCTTAAACAGCTGTAAAGTGCCGCTAAAACAAGCGGCTCTTTACTGCTAACGCACGGGCGGCCCCAGTGTGAAAGGGGTCTAATAGTTGTCCTGTTGCAGATTCTCCCACCTGAGCTATGGATCTCTGCAGCTCCTTCAGAGTTACCATGGGCCTCTTGGCTGCGTCTGATTAATGCTATCCTTGCCCGGCCTGTTAGTTTAGATGGACTGCCATGTCTTGGTAGGTTTGCAGTTGTGCCATACTCTTTCCATTTTTGTATGATGCATTAAACAGTGCTCTGAGAGATGTTCAAAGCTTGGGATATTTTCTTATAACCTAACCCTGCTTTAAACTTCTCCACAACTTTATCCCTGACCTGTCCGGTGTGTTCCTTGGCCTTCATGATGCGGTTTGTTCACTAAAGGATTTCTAACAAATCTGAGGGCTTCACAGAACAGCTGTATTTATACTGAGATTAAATTACACAAAGGTGGACTCTATTTACTAATTAGGTGACTTCTGAAGGCAATTGGTTCCACTAGATTTTAAATTTGGGGTATTAGAGTAGAGTAAAGGAGGCTGAGAGAAAAAAAAAAAAAAAAAAAAAAAAAAAAAAAGCACGCTACGCTTTTCAGATATTCATTTGTAAACATTTGTAAAACCATTTCTCATTTTCCTTCCCCTTCACAATTATCACTTTGAGTTGGTCTATCACATAAAATAGGTTTACGTTTTTGGTTGTAACATGAGAAAATGTGGAAAAGTTCAAGGAGTGTGAATAATTTTTCAAGGCACTGTATGCCTATGATAGGTTAAGCAATGCTATTTTTACAGCTATAGCATAGCAATGCTTTAGCATACATAGTAAAAGCATACAAGATTACCATATTGTCAGTGATGTGTTTTCTTGGTTGTGCTGAAGTGAATGAAACCAGGAAACTTGGTCTTATTATCCTATTGACCTATCTTGCATCTATTAAATGTGGGAGAACTACGAGGGGAGCCAGAAAAAAATAAAAAAAAAAAAAAAAAGGGAAGAGAGAAGGGAAGGAGTATATGGACCGCAAAAGCGGAGAAGATAAGAAAATTAAGAGAAGGGAAAAAGAAAAAAAAAAAAAAAAAAGGGAGTGCATATAGGGGAGTTGGCTGAGTGGTTTAGTTGCAGTGTACATTCAATAGAATGGTTATTGCAGAAGAGATATTGCGTGTCTTTCTCAATAAAGAGCTGCGGGCTTGCAGTTTTCACTGGTTAAGTTTAGTACCACTTTAAGTCAAACACCTGGAACAATGCATGTCAGAGACCTGGACTCCAGACAAGCAGATATTTGTTTTAGGTCAGTCACACGCCAATTAGAGAAGCAACAACAAAAAAAAAAAAAAGTTGACAGTATCAGAACCTGCACATTTAAAAAGTCAGCAATATCAGCTTCCTATAGTTCTATCCCAACAGCATTTATATTGTTATTATATAACCAATACTCCCCACTTATAAACTATATAACATAAAATAGCTCAATGTTATTTATATTTTGGCAATTTGAAGCATTCAGCTTCATTCCTATGGCAAACAGACAAAAAAAAAAACACAAACACACACACACACGGCTTGGTTGGCATAGACTGCAGCAGCAATGTAATTGTATAAATTGGAATAAAAAGGCTGCATTTGACATTCACCTTTGATAATATTTTAACTCTTCATTCACCAGAAATAGGTTCGTTTTTAGCTCATTCCTCTCCTGGACAATCTGCTTAACATCTTCCTTGGTGAAGCACATCTGACTTGAAGCAGGCTCCTCATTTACAGTATTTTCCTGTGACTTACAGTCAGCTGTGTTCTGAAATAGGGATAATAATAATAGGAGTCACAAGCTGGCAGTGCATGAGTTACAAATCAAGAGCAATACAGAGAGACACTCAGACAAAATGAGGTTCTTGCACGAGTTAGCTTTCCCGATGCTTGTTAACAGAAGACAATAAACTGCACTTGATCATCATATTTCTCCTTGGTGACCCATTTTAATACTAAGGCAATCTAAACTATTGACAATATGAATCATGTTCACAACACCCATATTATAAAACAGCCAACAAATTGTAACTGTTTACATCTGTACGGTCTTAAAAACTACTGTATAATGAGTCATACTAAATCATCCTGCTGTGGATTTATGAATAAAAATGTTGAAAAACCGGTTGGAGAGAATGCGATACAAAAATTGATGTGGGATTCTCAAATACTTCTAAAGCATAACTCAAAATAAAGTACACAAAATGCCTTTTCTTTCCAGTGTTAGATGTGGTCACTTAGCACCATTCTGCAGCAATGTATTTAACATGGTTTGGAGCATTAAAAGTTGACCCACTGTGTTTTATCACCCCTCTCATTCACTTGCTACTGAGAGGCTCATGTGCAGATTTTTAGTGAGGACTGCAGCCAATTCAGTTAGACAATGCTGCACTGCCTTCTTTAACAAAGCAGTACAAAGAGCTCTGATAGAAGCATGCAACAGGTTCCCTCTAAGGACAGCCATTTCTGGGGCCACACAATCCCCTCAATCTTCAGAGCTGGGAGGAGACGTTTAAACCCCCAGGCCAATTATAAAGCAGTATTTTTTTTTGTTTTAACTAGAAAATTATTTAGAACCCCCAAACACAACATTTTTTTTTTTTTTTTAGCAAAGACCCTGGAAAATAAAATAAAATGGTGGATGTTGCAATCACACTATTTAAAGAGCAAAAAAAAAAAAAAACGAAAGAAAAGGGATGCCATTCTTAACCCCAAGAAAGTGAATTCATTTACAAAAATACCTTAGACATATCTATATCCATAAAAAAAAAAAACATTTCAATGCAGTTACTTAACTGTATTTAGGCCAGACTGCAGAAAATTATGCAGTGGTCTCTACGCGTTTCTCCGTTAACTGCCTTTCTCAGGAGAGCCTAATAAAATTAGGGAATAAGTCGCAATTATTTACAAAATATACATACATGAATATTTATGATCTAAGCATTAGCATAAATGTAATCCTAGCCAAGTACTCACATACAACCGTGATCTGGCGACACTGAATCCACAAAGGAAAGATGCCTCAAGTGGTCTTGGAGCATGGAATGGGCACGTAGTAAAAAACGGCTAGTAGGAACTACAGAAGAACAATGCAAACATAACAATTTATAATGGATCATATTAAAAACATAACCCCTATAAGGGTTACCAACATATATACAAAAACAGCCATAAAAGTAGCCACACACATAGCAAAACAGCCAGGATTTTTACTCACACGGTTCCAAATAAATATGGAGATACTCTCTTATATAATCTATAAAGTAAATCATCCACCCACGAAGGCCAAAAGCCAAGTAGCACAGAGCATACCATATAAGAAAAAAAAAGGAAGGAGTATATATCACTACATATTAGTGAGAAACTGCCTCCATCAAAAAGGCCTTTAAGAAGGAAAAAAAAAAATGGAAAAGGAGATGCCTATGCTGGTGGGAGAGGTTCAATAACTAACCTTGCAATATTTCAATATATGTTAGCCGGTTCAACAGCATGCCTCCACGACCCCCTCATGCAGCTGCTTATGTGCCAAACACATAATGCCCCAATAAAAGGGAAGACAAAAAGATGGCCACCCACTGTTGGGCAGGAAAAGGTTGGGGGATGTATCCGAGCATGCGTGGCCGAACGGACTTTCACACATGTGCAGAACTTTCAGGATGGACCGGTAGGATAGCGGAAGTAACACACATGTGCAATCACATGTGCCACGGCCCCCTCTCCTTTAGCGTTGATGTGCAGAAGAGGGTTATGATGATTGTACACTTGTGCGTCACTTCTGGTATACTGCTGGTCTGTCCCAAAAGTTCGGTCGCAGGGTTTGAGAGTCCGGCTCCGCCATTTCCACACATGCGCAAAAGTTTGTTTGCCCGCACATGCCAGGATAAATACCCACTCACTTCCTGATGACACCGCATGTTGGCATGGCAGGCGCGGGGAGGAGCCCAACAGTGGATGGCTATCTTTTTTTCTTCCCACTGTAAAGAAATGATGTGTCTGGCACAAGAGAAGCTGCATAAGGGGGTCGTGGAGGCATGTTGTTGGACCGGCTGAAATATTGAAAGGTTAGTTATTGAATCTCTCCCACCAGCATAGGCAACTTTTCTTCCTCTTTTCTTAATGGCTTTTTTGACTGAGGCAGCTCCTCACCAATATGCAGTGGTATATACGCTTTTTCGTCACCTTTCACAGTATACTCTGTGCTGTTTGGGTTTTGGCCTTCATGTGTGGATGGATTACTTATGAAGATACTCTTGTATACTCTATCTATTGGAACAGTTTGAGTAAAAATCCCTCTGGCTGTTCAGCTACATTTGTGTGGCCACTTTTATGGCAGTTTTTGCCCCTTTTTGTATATAGGTTGGTAACCCTTATATGAGGCATGTTTAATATGAACCATTATAAAAATGATCAGGTTTGCATTGTCCTTCAGAAGTTCCTACTAGCCGTTACTACGTGCCCATTCCATGCTCTGGGACTACCTGGGGCATCTTTCCTATGTGGTTTCAGCGTCACCAGATCTTGGTTATATGTAGGAGTACTCAGCTAGAATTACATTTATGCTAATGTTTTATATTATAAATATTCATGTAGGTCTGTATATTTTGTAAATAATTGCAATCTATTCCCCAATTTAAATAGGGTCTCCTGAGGAAGCCAGTTAACAGCGAAACGTGTAGAGCCTGGCACCTAATTATTTTCTGCAATCTGGCCTAAATACAGTTATACTTTACTACATGTACATTGAAAATCGTTTTCTATATGTATACTAATGGGCTATGGCTTAGCAGCAAGAGTGCCTTTCTAAGGAAACCTCCTACATGCAATATGTAACTGCATTGAATGTTTTTTTATTGATAGACATGTCTAAAAGGAATTTTTGTAAGTGAATAAAATTCTTTGCATTTTAAAATTAACTGAGTATTCACTTTCTTGGGGTTAGGATGGCACCTTTAAAATCCTTTTTTGTTATTTTTGCTCTTCTCATATGCTAATGGATGTGGTGCCATATCAGTGAATTGTGCTCCAAGTTTTTCTATCTTTTTCAATCACGCATTTTTCAATTATTTTATTTTTATTTTTTTTAAACTACAAGACACTTTAATGAATTTTAATACACACAAACGATATAATACACCACTTCCTTTTGGACACTGTCAGAGTTTGACAACCATTGTAGCAGAGATCGACTAAAGTAATCACACCCCATTTTGAGTAAGTATGGCAAACAAAATCAAGTTTGACGTTCACTATGAGAGATGCAGCAGATAGCACAGCTCTCAGAAAGGATATGTTAGCACTGCATAACTCCTCCCTACATCAGGGTCAGGATTCTGTAACAGAGGTGCATGTATGGGTTGATAATGAACTACATTTCTATATTCTTAATGAGGCCAGAAAAATGAATTGCATATGAAATTATCATGGAGTTTCCTGGCATAAATGTAAACACAAGCTGCATTTATTTGAACTTTAGGTGTTAAAATAGATGTTTATTTTTGGGGTGAGGGCAAATGTTCAGGTTAAATAGGCAAGGTAAGAGTCTGGAGTCATGGGTGCTCAAGCATAATTCATACTTGTTCCTAGCAGTCTTCAGAGCTGAAAACAGTTGGAAGCCTATGACAGAATACCATGAACCAACAGCAACCAATCTGTGTTCAGTTCACTGCACTCAAAATTTGAAAGACTGTTTTTGATTGGCTGCTTGCTGTATTAAATAAATTTGTATAAATGTTGCTACATTTTGTGATATATCTACTGTTCATAAAATTAAGTGGATGCTACGCTATTCCCACAAGCAAGGTCTGAATCTTCTTACAATTTGAAAAGTTGAGTACTGGTATATAAAAATGTAAATCAAATTAAGCCTGCATAAATCCCCCTGCACATACACACCCACCCACCGGGTGACTCAGACGACATTTATTCTTCTGAATACCATGTATACATTTCAGTGCCAATATTGGAAAACGCCTGGAAAACTTGAACTTTAAGCAGCAGCAGCACATACCATGTTTTTATCAGGAACGGCTTGGGACGTAAACAGTTTATGAGTCAGGGAGTCTACTGCTTTCTGTTTTTCTTGTAGTAAGCCCTCCAGTTCAGTTTTCCTCTGCAGGGAGCTCTTCAGCTGGGAGTTCACCACGGACACTTTACGGCGCAGATCTTCGTTCACATTCATAACACGATTTAACTGCTCTTGGAGCTGAGAGGAAAAAAAAAATTTTTTTTTTTTTTTTTTAAAAACACAACACAAACCCCACACACATACATATGTAGTTTTGAGACCACAGAAAACCAAAATGTATAAAATCTGTCAAAACACTGTCAACTAACGGAATATGTGCGCTGCCACCACTAAATGATACACATTACAATCATGTCAATCAGTTTGCCATATTCACACACATACATACTGCCTTAAAGTATTCATACCACTTGAAATTTTCCACATTTTCTCATGTTACAACCAAAAACGTAAATGTATTTTATGTGATGATAGGCCAACACAAAGTGGCACATAATTGTGAAGTGGAAGGGAAATGATAAATGGTTTTCAAAATGTTTTACAAATAAAATGTGTTTAAAGTGTGGCGTGCATTTGTATTCAGCCCCATGAGTCAATACTTTGTAGAACCTCCTTTCACTGCAATTACATCTGGAAGTATTTTTGGGGATGTCTCTACCAGCTTTGCACATCTTGAGCAGCCTCTCTCAACCTTTTCAACACGGGGGAACCCTTGAAAACTTTCCAGTCTCAGGGAACCCCTGCTAATAATGACTATATCTACAACTCATGATACATTAGTGTGATTGTCAGTGGGAAGAATGCTCCTTACATTTGTGGTCATTGGAAAGAATTACCCCCTTACAGATAGCTAAAAAGATCATTGGTGTCAGTGGGATCTTATCTGAGAGGCAGAAACTGCTCATTGCTCAAGGAACCCCTGGCAACCTCTGGAGGAACCCTAGGGTTCCATGGAACCCCGGTTGAGAAATCCTGATCTAGAGAGTGACATTTTTGCCCATTCTTCTTTGCAAAATAGCTCAAGCTCTGTCAGATTGGAGAGTGTCTGAACAGCAATTTTTAAGTCTTGCTACAGATTCTTAATTGGATTTATGTCTGGACTTAGACTGGGCCATTCTAACATATGAATAGGTTTTGATCTAAACCATTCCACTGTAGCTCTGGTTGTATGTTTAGGGTTGTTGTCCTGCTGGAAGGTGAACCTCTGCCCAAGTCTCAAGTCTTTTGCAGACTTATGCCGTGTGCACACGACCGGACTTTCCAGCAGAAAAGGTCAGACGGAACCATTCCGTCAGACATTCCGATCATGTGTGGGGCTTCATCGGACCTTTTCTTTCGAAAATTCTAACGGACCTAGAAATAGAACAAATCTTTCTGACGGACTCAGTTCCTATCGGGAAAACCGCTACTCTGTATGCTGTTCCAACGGACCAAAAACGATGCAAGGGCAGCTATTGGCTACTGGCTATTGAACTTCCTTTTTCTAGTCCCGTCGTACGTCATCGCGTTCTAAACTAATGGACTTTGGTGTGATCGTGTGTAGGAAAGTCCATTTCAGCGGAACTCTGTCGGAAAGAACGTCAGAGTTCAGTCCGATGAGAAGTCCACTCGTGTGTACACGGCATAACAGGTTTACTTCTAAGATTGCCCTGTATTTGGCTCCATCCATTTTCCCATCAACTCTGACCAGCTTCCCTGTCCCTGCTGAAGAAAAGCCTCCCCACAACATGATGCTGCCACCACCATGTTTTACGGTGCAGATGGTGTGTTCAGGGTGATGTGCAGTGTTAGTTTTCCCGCCACACATAGAGTTTCTTTTAGGGCCAAAAAGTTACATTTTGGTCTCATCTGACCAGAGCACCTTCTTTCACATGTTTGCTGTGTCCCCCACATGGCTTCTCGCAAACGGGACGTCTTATGGCTTTCTTCCTGCCACTCTTCCGTAAAGGCCAGATTTGTGGAGTGCACAACTAATTGTTGCAATGTGGACAGATTCTCCCACCTGAGCTGTGGATTTCTGCAGCGCCTCCAGAGTTACTATGGGCCTTTTGGCTGCTTCTCTGATTAATGCTTTCCTTGCCCAACCTGTCAGTTTAGGTGGACGGCCATGTCTTGGTAGGTTTGCAGTTGTGCCATACCCTTTCCATTTTTGGATGTTGGCTTGAACATTGCTCCGTGAGACGTTCAAAGCATGGGATATTTTTTTAAAACCTAAGCTAACCCTGCTTTAAACTTCTCCACAACTTTATCCCTGACCTGTCTGGTGTGTTCCTTGGCCTTCGGGATACTGTTTGTTCACTAAGGTTCTCTAACAAACCTCTGAGGGCTTCATAGAACAGCTGTATTTATACTGAGATTAAGGGTGGACTCTAGTTACTAATTAGGCAACTTATGAAGGCAATTGGTTACACTAGATTTTAGTTAAGGGTATCAGAGTATAGAGGGCCGAATACAAATGCACGCTACACTTTTCACATATTTGTAAAAAATTTTGAAAATCTTTTTAAAATATATTTACATTTTTTGGCTGTAACGTGATGAGAAAATGTTGAAATATATATATTATATATATATATATATATATATATATATATATATATATATATATATATATATATATATATATATATATATATATATATATATATATATATATATATATATATATATACACATACACACACATATACATACACATACATACACATACACACACACACATATACATATATACATATACACACACATATACATATACACACACACATACACATCACTTTAAGCTGGGGACACATGATCCAAATATCAGTCGGTTCAGCGGGAACCAGCTGACAATATGTACATCTGCCTGTCCGACAGAAGCCAGTCTCATGCCTGGCTTCTGTCAAATGGGCATGCTGGGGAAGAAAAAAAACAGGCCATTGGCTGCCAGCGCTGATCAGTGTTCTGGCGGGAGGGCAGTCCCCCTATCAGAACACAATAGCACAGCGTGGAAGATTGACACACTAACATTGCTTAGTTAGTATGGCGACCTCTCTGCTTTTTTTTGTTCAGCCCGCTGGGTTGAATGAAAAGTAAAAAAAAATATATTTTAAAATGAAAAAAATTCAGCAGCTACAAATACTGTAGTTGCTAACTTTTAATATAAGGACACTAACCCGCCCATGGATCCAGCGTCGTCCTCACCCGAGCCAACTTTTCAATCGTCTTCGGGTCCAGGTGCCGACATCTTGACTAAGGGAAACCGGCAGTGAAGCCTTGCAGCTTTATAAACGACTTCCAACTGCGCATGCACTTATGAATAGTCATGCAGTCTTCTGGGACCTGTGATGTGTCCCAAAAGGCTGCAGGTAAATAAGTAACGGAACTCCTGCTCAGATCGCCGCTGCGATCAGACTGGAAGTGGGGGAGCGGGTACCTGTCAAAATCAGGTACACCGCCCCCCCAAAATGTCCAATGTAAAGAAGGAAGAGCAGAAGTGAAGTTCTGCTTTAATGTGTGCACCAGGCTTTAGATGTGAGGACTACATTAGTTTTATTCTATTTTTTTATTTGCACCTTGTGATCCTGCCAATAAGTCTGCTTTTCAACAGAATACGCGGTCCTGCAGATAGAATAGTTATAACCATTTTACAACAATCAGCTTTTAGTTACAATATGTAAAAAATGTATCCCAAAAGGAAAATAAAAAACTGTTGCTGTAACTGCTTATTAAGTATTAGCTGCAGTCTGGCTTCAATTTGTTAGTGTATCTAAATCTGCTAGTACATCCAACACTCCCTTCTCTCCAGACTGACAATGTTGCTATCCGAAAAGGTCTGTGTTGCTCCTCCATCCAGAGTGTAGGCACTCAAATACAGAAGGTGAACCCAAGGGAAGAAAGCCTAAGAAAGGAAAACGAATGCAACCAACGCATATGATTGGTAAACTGCAATAGATTACATTTTTGGGTTTTGAATACTGGTTTAAGAAAGGTCCAAGTAAGAGGATGAAACATGTTTGTCATGTGTTTTGGATACCAATAAATTACTCAGCTTTACAGAAGGAGTAGTGGCAATCATGGACATCTGGCATTAAAGCATTGAAAGGTGATTCTTGATCTACAGATCGGAGGAAAATTTGTACTTATTCTAATGAGGTAAGGAGAAACACTGTGGGAATATAGCAAATCAGCTCAAAATGTTTAAAACACAACTTTGTCACCTTCAAAAATTGTTAAGCCGAGTGTTTCAAGTCATCAGTGGGTACCCACAGTTATGGTGTCCACAATCCAGCCAATGTTGGTTGCACTGTCTGAAAATCATGTACTGTATGTCTGTAGTTAGCTAAAACTGAATATATCTAACTTGACACACTCAACAACTGAAGAATGGGACATTATTAAAATATGCTATCCACTTATTTAAACATATGGCACAAAAAGCATTTGTAATGAGGCTAGTTTTTTTAACTGGAAAAAAACAAACACACCAAATAAAATAGCTACATAAAAACTGATCTACTGTCCATATTATGCAGAGGAATAAAATCATGTTGTGACATGACAGTTAGAGGGAATTTCACAGCTGTGGAAAAGGTACTTTCCCATAAATTAGTCATGTGTGTATTACAGAACTATTGTTGCAGTCAATGTTCATCTATCACCTTGAAAATCATATGTAAACAGCAATAAGCTTCTGATTATGTGACCTCAGGGCCAAAATCAATGTCCCAACAGGCGTGACTTTACTTTCAAACAGGTACAGTCACTAGTTATCAGTTTTACATACATTGTTAGAGGATAATGTAATATATAGTATAAATAAAGCAAACGGTCTTTATGGATTCTGGAGTGAGTTGTTTGACTATATAATATATATATATATATATATATATATATATATATATATATATATATATATATATATATATATATATATATATATATATATATATTAATAATAAATAATAATAATAAAAAAGGAGAAGGAGGAAGAGAAAATAGAATCTAATAATGAAACGTAACAGAATAAAAAAAAATTCCCCCAAATCATTATAGTTTTCTATCAAAAGTTTTTATTTTTTTAATTTTTTTTAAGCCTTTTCTTGGAACGACTACATATAAAAAGCCAACGATTCCCTTTTCTTTTCTCAGATTGCATAGTAATGCTTTTTAAACCTTTTGTTGCCAATGACATGCCCCACACATCATGGCTTTGAAAAAGGGTCATGTTAAAAATACAGACAGCTCCTATAATGTAGAAGTGATTTAGGCCTCTGTATAGCCACCTGATCGCTTAAAATTTTTGTCTGATCTGCTGGGTTAGAGGGTAGGAGAGGGCAAAGTGAACACATTCCCAAAGGTAATACATATGCGGACTTGTCAGCCACCTTGTGATAGAAAAAGTTTATTGAATAAGAAAAAAAATATATATCTGGGGGGGGGTGGGGGGAATTGTCCCAAAATTAGATGCTATTGGACTAGTATCTATCAATTGGCATACACACTCCAGGCCTTCTTAAATCTCTAAAAGGTGCTCCTATGCACCTGCCTCCCGCCACCAGAGCTCCCCTCTCAGCCCGCTCTCTTTTGAACATGGCGTGGCTGTGTGAGGCTCTGCCCACACAGCGACATCATTCATTTACATAGATCTGAATAAAACAAAAGTACAAGTCCCAGTCACAACTTTGGCAGACAAACGTGTAGTAACAATGAACTGCAAGCGTGCTGATCAGCATGCTTGTAGTTCATTCAAACTGCCTACAGCTCAGGTACTGTCTGCCTATACAGAGGTACACAGCCAGAGGGCGGACCACAAATCTTCTGCTTTCTAATGGAGTCTAATCATTCGCATACCTTCGCGAACATTGGAAACCTCATACAGAACACATTCGGACTCCTTCAAATAACTCACTTACTTCGCACGCTCCTTGAAAATATGTCAATGGATACAACCTGGTCGATTCCATTCAAAAGGTGCCAAAATTCCCCTCATGCTAGTAGCTTGATCTCCCTTTTATACTCAGCCCTATTCTCCTTCCCACAAGACCCTAAACCATAATATGTTCTCAACTGGGGGCATGACCTGGGGGAGGAGCTCGACATTCTGAATGGAACAAAATCTGGTTGCCTGCTGCTGCCACAAGCTCCACAAACATACTAGCATAGTCGAATGCCCATAAAGCAATGTTTAGATGGTGTATGACCCCAGAACGAGTAGTTAAATTCACACCTTCAGCTTCGCCTTTTTGCTTCCATGAATGTAATACCTAGGGCATCATCCACCACACCTGGTGGCAGTGTCTATAGGTCCAACAGCTTGGATATGGGTATATAACTTAATTTGTTCTGTCCCTAATGCCGATTTACTTTGCAACCCCTGGGAGGTATTGCTTCATAGGCCCATTTCTAACCTTACGAGTTTACAGGAAATTGATCTTCTTTATGTTCCAAGCCACTCGCCAAAGTATAGTAAGAACGTGGCACCAATCAACTTTGAATTTCATGGAAGTGAAACAGCGGAAAATGGGCATTATGGTCCACAAGAAGCTCACCTCTATATTGAAATCACATGCATATGAAATTCCTCAAAATATGCTCTCCTTGGCTAAATTACTACCAATATCTCAATCTTGTTGTCCATCAAAGACAAGAGAGAGATCAAGTTGCTCGATAGAGCGATCCCTGGCCAGGTCCTCACTAACTCCACATTTCCTCCCACCTCCCTAGCCTTCTCACCCTCCTATGCTTGTCTCTTAGCATTCTCCATCTCTCTCACCTTCTCTTTTAGCCATTGCAGCACCATCAGTTTTTTTTTTGTATTGTTTCCAGTAGCCTGGATACACAGGCATTGGGCGAGTTGTTTTTTTCCCCTCCTGCCCATCCACCCACTTACCCACGCTTGATATCTAAATACAGTTTGCCAACCATATCCAGGTTTTAATTAGCTTTTTAGTGATACCTTCAGCCCTCTTGTGAAATGCTGAATTTCACTTTGCAATTACTTGACCTTGATTTCCTTGTTTAACCTAGAAATTGTGACACAGAAATACAGTGCAAACAAGGCTATATAAAAAACACAAAAATGAATGGGAATCTATAGCACAAAAAAAAAAAAAATAAATAAAAATAAAAATCTGATGGGCCATAACAGCTTTGGATAGGTCTTAGCTATCCAAAGTATAAAAAAGAAAAAGGAAAAAAAAAAACACATCTAGATTTACTTTATTCTACAGGTTCTAAGGTTTTAAGTAATTTACGTAATTGTCAAGTCTAAAATGCTTGTTTTAACATTATTTGCTTAAAAAAAAAAAAAAAAAATAATAATAAAATGCTCTGGTAGCAAAGGGGTAATACAAGTTGGTGCATGCAAAGGCTTTTACACCATTGCCTCTTCTACAATGAATTCTTTGACACAGAAGTATAGTTTTCCTTGTCTCTTTGGTCTCTGCCTAGACCTTATAACACACCCTGCTCAGATGTTTTACATAGTATACAATGAATTGAGATTTCTCATATCAAATCATCTTCAGTCATGTGAAGTGAGACCAACAGTCCAACCATGTAAGAATTCCTATGGTGGAAAAACAATCAGTATCCTTATGAAACCATGAGACAGGAAGTTAATGTTTGCAAGAAGAATATTTCTGTTCGTACGCAAAAAAAGTGAAAGCGATAAGAAAACCAGTCTGGCATGTGACTTGTTATGACACTGAATTCTCTAAAAGGTGATTTTTATGGTCTTCCTACAGTAACCCCCTCCCTTCTACTTGCAGTAACACACGCACACGGGATTGTCCAGATATCAAGACTAACTTCCTCAAGTGTACTTTCTTACAGTCTCCTTCCTTCTCTGGCTCTGCTACTAGCTAGCCTGGCTTACGCATTGGTTTTTAAATTATGCAATACTGAACAGGCTGCCAATTTTAGTCAAATCCTGCACAAGTTTTTTCTGACAGCCCAATATTATAATGCTATAATGGGCTTAAATGAAGAATTGGGACATTAGATTGTGAGTGGTACTAAAAAAGCATTTTTTTTATTTTAGGATGCACTGCAGAATATGATGCCATTCTAACCCAATACTTATGTATTTTTAACTTACCTTTGAAAAAAAAAAAGGGGGGGAAGGAGGAGGACCTAAGATTTGAAGTAAAGCCCAAATGAATTGAGAGATGTTGTACCAACAACCTCCATTTTTCTAGTCTTACCTCCGCTTTCCTGTTACATCAGTTGTGTAGGGAGTGCGACTATCACTATGCAGTTTAATAGACAGCAGTGTTAGACCCAGAGAAACAAACCTCCTCCACTTCTCTGCAGCAGAAGTGTGTGAAGACACTTGTGCAGAGGGGTGGGGCCATTACTCAGCTCTGCAGGTATAGAGCAATGCAGTGCAAGGAATCAGCCTTTTTACCATCAGAAAAGTGTATTTTAAAAAGGTATTTTCTATCACAACTTAGCCACAATTTATGACGTGCGGGGTACAGGACGCAAGATAAAAAGAAATAAAGACAACCCTGGACAGCAGCATTGTTAACCTGGGGAAAAGGGTAGTCTTAGACTAACAGATTTATATGGAAATTAAAGCTGAACTCTAGCTAACACTTTATAAGCAGTTACAGCAACAGTTCTTGTCCCTTTTGGGATAAAGGTTTTACATGAATAAAAGCTGGCCATGGTAAGCACTCCTGCCAGTGATAAATGGTTTGTCTCAACCCTCTGACATTTTTGCTTGACAGCATGGTTTGTTAAAGTTGAAAGAAAGAAAAAAAAAAAAAAAAAAAAAAAAAAAACTGTCAGGATTACCAGGTGAAAATAAAAAAGGAAACAAGCCCAAAAAAAAGAAGAAGATTAATGCAGCCACCACATCTATGGCCTGTAAGTTGCAATGCATTACATTTCTGCTTTTGGGTTTAGGTACACTTATTTACAACACAGTTATTGCTATGAGCGCCCCAAGTTGTATTGGCATTACCTGTTCAGACGTTAAACAGCATTGTCTTCTCTTTAACAAACCATAGCAATATATAGATAATTGCACTTCAGCAGCTTAGTGCTGACAAACTCAGTCAAGACATTTTTGATTTGGTCAGAACTCATGAATGCGTAGAGTAATTGTGTTATTAAAAAGGAACCTGTCAGAAAATGGATGACTTATTTTAAGGGGCTGGCTCTGGGATTGTCACCATTATCCTTGCTTTACACTGAATGACTAAGCATCTTAGCAAAAATAAAAATACAAATATGAATATGTCCATTGCATACGAATTGGATCCAACACAAAATAGTAAATAGGTTACCAATGTCAGGTAACATGGCAGTTGGCTATGCATTTGGTGTTTTATGATCTCAGGTAAAGCCTCTTTGCATTGTGTGAACTAGACATAGCTTAACAGATAAGCTTATTTAATGCTGGAAGCTGTTCCAGCTTTGTAATAAATATGAAAAAAAAGACAGATTTTCCAGGATAATAATAATAATAATAATAATAGAGACTTAGGGTAACGGACTTACAGCTTCTGTGTCTTTGTTCCTCTGATGGTTCTCACGTGTGAGCGACCGAATCTCGTCTCTTTGTCTGTCCACCACAACCTTTAACTTCAGCATCAGATCCCGTTCCTCCCTTGCCGCACATTCTTAACACAAATGTAATTCCATTAGAACATCATTTTTCTACATCTCAGAATTCACAAAGGTGCACTGAAAATAGATCTCTGACTACCTAAACCAAAGTAAGCATCTCAGATTTACTAGGATGGCCACATGTGGCCTGTCTGTGACAATAGTTTAGTCTATGTGTACGTTTAGACCAGGTATACATGTGCAATGGGAGCTTATTACAGAGAAACTGTCAGTAGTGGGCTGGTAAAACCATACAAGTATTTTAAAGTGTAACCGTTTCAGGTTTTAAGATCCGATTCCCGCAGTGTGTAGGCACACCACTTCAGTTTATTTCCATAACTCTAGGAGCCCCAAATCTCAAAGCGCCATTTTGAAAATTAGAATCAGAGCTCAGAATATAAAGTTCTGACATGGCCCTTCCTCGGCCATACTGGTTAGTAAATGATACGCGTGACCCAACTGACCAACGGAGAAGTGTGGAAGTTGATCTGACCTTCTGAACTCCCGGGACAATCTAAAAACAAACTGAAGCTGCACGCCTACAGAAAGGATGGCGATACGGAGTCCAGGAGAAAAAGTAAAACATCTTTAAAAAGAGTTAGTTCACCTTTATAGAAAAAATGTAAACGAGAACACTGGACATCCTGCCCACCTCCCCGATGCCCAATATACTTACCTGCAGGGTTGATGAACTGTCAGAACCCCCATAGCGGGTCCAGCAGTCTGGAAATTTGAAATCCCCACTTTTGTCCATGCAGTGGCCTCTATTGTGATGACAAAAGCACTGCACGGAGAAGAAGAGCGGGGTATTTCAAATACCCAGACCGCTGGACTGTTGCGTGGGTGCTGAAAGCTTAGCAACTCCAAGCAGGAGTACAGCGGGGACTGGTGAGCAGGTGGGGAGGGTGACCACTGTTAGTTCACCTTTACATTTTTTCTGTAAAAGGTGAATACTTACAGTAAAGCAGCGTTCCACCCAAAATTGAATTTCCACTTTAAGTGATGTGACCCCCTGACATGCCACATTTGGCATGTCATTTTTCTGAGGGGGAGCGGATACTCAGTTTTTATGGGCACCCAGCTCCCACTTCCTCCCTGGGCTCTGCGGCGCTGAAAGGAAGTTCACCTCTCCCCCCCCCTCCAGCAATCTTCTGGGACACGTTACAGGTCCCAGTAGATTGCCTGACCATTCGCAGCACGCAGCACGCGCCCGGCTGTGAAGCCACAGCTGGGCGCCCACAGTTAGAGTGTCGGCACCCTGGAAAGGAGCGGGGCTTCGTACCCCCGCATCGCTGGATCGTGGGACAGGCGAGTGTCCGATTATTAAAAGTCAGCAGCTACACTTTTTGTAGCTGCTGACTTAAATGGGTGGCACTCTGCTTTAAAAGTAGCCACAGAATTGTTTTAACTTCTTTCCTCAGAATAGTATTAGGATAGGGACAGAAATTAAAAAACTTCATGCAACAATATATTAGATACTAAATGTTTTTCACAAGTTGACATTTCATTAAAAACGGGTTATAACTACATCAGGATGGCTTTCAAAATTTTACTTGCTTGCTGTTCCATATTTTACAAAAAAAGTTTAACCCTTTAGCGCCAACTGTACGCACATATGCGGCCTTGGCTTTAAGGGGTTATACCCGGATGATGCATGCATCACCCTGGTACCGATTTTTAGAGCGGGCAGTCGGATTTTTAGGGATAACTACTAATGCGGCTAAAAGCCGCTCGGCTGTTATCCCAGAGGAGCGGGAGAGGACATTCTCCCCCTCCTGCAGCCGCTCTTCCCGGGCTTCTTGACCCACCGGGAGACCTGAGACACGATCCGGCACTTTCTCCGGCTAGAGCGAGACTAGAAGGAAGCCAGAAATGGCTTCATTCCAGTCTCCTTTGTGTAAACGAAAGGCGAGACGTCACTTCTGGTTTACTCGGCTGGCAATGGCGCCGTTTTCATAAAAAAATAAAATTACAGTATTCAGAATCACATTTTTTTGGCTGAAAATCTGAATCTGAATACTTTGAAGTGCAAAAGGAGGGATTTGGGGTCTTTTAGACACCCCGATCCCTCCATAAAGAGTACATGTCACCACCTATTACTGTCACAATGTCGCACTGTTTACATTCCTTGTGACAGCAATAAAAGTGATCACTTTTTTTTTTTTTTTTTTTTTTAAGTGACAATGTAAAAAAATAAAAAAAAAAAAAAAAATTTTTTTTTCTTATTTTTAAATAAAAAAGCGCCCCCCTTCCCTGCAAGCTCGCGCAGTAAAGAAAACGCACATGCAAGTTGCGCCCGCATATGTAAATGGTGTTCAAATCATCAGGTATCACCGCGATCGTCAGAGCGACAGCAATAATTCTAGCACTAGACCTCCTCTGTAACTCTAAACTGGTAACTGTTTTTTTTTTTTTTTTTTTAAAAAGCGTCACCTATGGAGATTTTTAGGCACCGTAGTTTGTCACCATTCCACGAGTGTGTGCAATTTCAAAGCATGACATGTTAGGTATCTATTTACTCTGCGTAACATCATTTTGTTTTTTTTTTTAATTCATGAAAGTGTTTTTTTTCCTAAAAAAAAAAAAAAAATTGCATTTGACAGACTGCTGCGCAAATACATAAAATATGTTTGGGGGTTCTTAGTAATTTTTTTAGCAAAAAATACGGATTTGAACTTGTAAGCAATAAATGTGAGAAATGGGTTTTAGGTATGAAAGGGTTAAAAACGATACTTAAAACAGCTGATTGACTGTTTGGGTACTCCAGCAGTCACAGGTGCTGTAGCTGAAAAGAGGGGGGGGGGGGGGGGGGGGACCTTCCACAGATGTTGCAGCTGCGGGAATTGAAGCGGTGGAGATTCCTCCATCCACACTAAAAGGGAGAATCGCCTGATCAACTGGCTAGTATTACTGGCCAACAGGTAGGTGCTGGAGGTGTCACTGTATGCTCTCAAATTAATGTATTCTTTCTGACCTGTGTACTACAAGCTGAACTTGTACTAAAAATTTAATAATAATAATAATAATAATAATAATAATAATTCCACACAGACTACAGAAGGTCTTAAAGATTTGCTTTAGTTAGTGCCGGTTCACACTACAGAGACTTGGGATCCAACTTGTAAGTCCTCAAGTTGCTGGACATAAGAAATGCCATAGAAGCAGGGCTTTTTTTCCCCAGCAGGAACTAGGGGGAACTCCGTTCCACCACCTCTGGCTCAGGTCTTCTGCTCCCTGCTCACCACTATTACTTGGTAATACTGAAGTCCAGCTTCTGCGTTTACAAGTGATAGCTTATCTCCCAGTAGCTCCCACAGGTCAGATCTCCTGTGCAGATCCCATTAAGTGCCGGACAGGGACAAGGGAGATACAGAACAGGTGCCCAGGGTTCAGTGCAGTCATGGGCAGGAGAGGGTGTGTGGTAGGCCGCACCCTCTGTGGTCTCCATTTTTTCCCTGGTGACCAGTTGTTGATGCTCCTACTGCATAATCTCCCTTGCAAGTAACTGTAGTATAGTATGCTGGGAGGTACTACAGCTGGATAGGTGTTTCAGCTTAAATTGCAACAAAGGTAAGATATATGACAGATGGTGGAGCTTTTAAGGAGGGGGAAGAAAATGAGGGCAGGGGGGGGGGGGGGGTTGCATGCAGAGGGAAGAGCTACTATTTGATGCCATTTGGCAAGTGTAAGAGTGTGGTGGGTGTGGTTGAGTTCCTGCACCTATTCTCTGAGAAAAAAAGCCCTGCATAGACGTAAATGAGAGCCGCCTTAATGTACACTACTGAAGTTGCTCCAACTTCAGAAAAGGTTCCTGTACTACTTCAAGGCGACTTCCAGGCAACTTGTACCCATAGATTTCAATGGAAGTTGCTTCCAAGTCGGATTTCTAGCTATATTGAAGCGACTTTACAGGAAAAAGAAAATAATTTACCCAGGTACTTCCCATGTTTACCCAGGCAACCCCCTCCCCTCCCACAGAGCTGATTCTGTGATTGGCCACAGACAGTGTTGCCAACCTACCAGATTGAAATTTACTGACATGGCACCCAAAATTTACTGGCACCGCCACATTTTTACTGGCAGTTCAAAAATTACAGTTTTAATTATAGATTCCAGTATTTAGGCTACAAATAAGTACATTATGCAATTAGCATTGTGATTTAAGGTAAATATTAAGGCAAAAAGCATATATTTCTAATTTTATTTTCAATATAGTAAGCAAGTAGCTCAGGTACAGGACTCAGGAGGGCAAGAAATTAGAATGAGTGATGCACACATGAAATTGACTCTCACAGCGATACTGACAGCAGTGTGCTGCAGCACAGATCACTGTCATGACACGTCCCCTCCTGAGTCACAGTGACAGTCTCTCTCCATGCCAGGTGGTCCCTTCAGTCCCCTCCAGTCCAAACAGCACTGACAGTCCCGCTCCTGGCTTGCCTTAATCCCATCCTGCAGACCTACACACTCTGCTCCGGGCGCTCCGTTCCTTTGCACCATAACATCACACGTCATGCTCAGACACACATCACACGTCATGCTCAGACACACATCACACGTCATGCTCAGACACACATCACATGTCATGCTCAGACACACATCACACGTCATGCTCAGACACACATCACACGTCATGCTCAGACACTGCCTCTACCAGACCCGCCCCCTGCCGGCACCCCCTGAACACACTGTAGCAGGCACTTGGATGGTCTCGGACAGCTCCAGGCCCTAGCTGCACATGCGCAGTTCCGAGCCGAGCGTCAAAGCCATATTTTTTACTGGCAACCTTTTCCTCTTACTGGCTTTTACTGGCAGGAGAAAAGTGCCCATTTTTTTTGGCTGCCAGTAAAAATACTGACAGTTGGCAACACTGGCTGTAAGTCGGTTTTCCCCTGTGTGAACCGGCACTTAGAATATTTGCAGCACACAGTAGAAATGCAGCATTATGACAAGGGTTGCAGAATCATTCCTACCTCCCTGGGATTTGGTCTCAGTCAGTTGACCCAGGAGCTTCTGATTTTCCTCAGTGAGATGGGACAACTGGTTCTGAAGATCATGTTCTTTCCTCTGAGCCTCCAACAGCTTCTGCTCCAGATCCTGTGTAACAATACAAGTGAAACAGATTAATTGATAGTTTACTACAGAATTGATATGCTTAATTATTGATACAAGCACCAGCTGTTTGCTATCAAAATCCCACCAATCCCATAAAAGACAAGCATTATGCACAGGGGACCCTCATTGCCTTTTATTTTCTCCCTCAACGTGATTTGCAAAGTTACTGCCATATTTAGAAGTATTTGTCTAATTTTCGCCTTTATCCTTATTCAAGTGGCAGTCCAGTCTGAGTTCACACTGATACGACTGTATCCTACTTTGCTCTGCAACATCAGTCCTACATGAACAGGATACTACTTTGATCCGACTTTGTGCTAGCAGGAGTTGTCCTTTGACCAATCAAAACAAAACCAGTGTGACAAAATTCCTTTTACTGCTGCTGTAATCACCATGTCGGATGTCACAAGTCGGATGGTTAGGACAAGGATCCTACTTTAACCTGACTTCAATGATATTCAGTAGGACCAAAGTAGTGCAGGAACCTTTTTCAAAGTCGGTCTGACTTGTGTCAGACCAGTTAAGACAGCTCTCATAGGAAACCATTGATTTACAAACGTCATGTGACATGTGCTTCCAAAGTAAGAGCATATGTTGTATCAGTGTGAACCCAGCCTAAATCTAATCTTAAACCTATTCTCACACCCATTCATACTAAGTTGCCTGTAGAGGAAAGCTGTGTATATTTGCTTATTCCCTGGGTGCTTCAATTTGGTCACATGATCGGCTCCCAGCGCTGGCTTCAGGGTAGAGAAGGGACAGCCAGCAACAAATGCCCCATAGTAAGCCTATGAGTGATGTGTGAAATAAAAAAAAAAAAAAAAAAAAAAAAAAAGGGAAGAAGGAGGAGTATACGCAACACACAGCCATTAATGTCTAAATCGCTGGCAACAAGAGTGAGTACACCCCTAAGTGAAAAAGTCCAAATTTGGCCCAAAATGTCAATATTTTGTGTGGCCACCATTATTTTCCAGCACTGCCTTAACCCTCTTGGGAATACAGTTCACCAGAGCTCACAGGTTGCCACTGGAGTCCTCTTCCACTCCTCCATGACGACAAAGAGCTGGTGGATGTTAGAGATCTTGCGCTCCTCCACCTTCCATTTGAGGATGCCCCACAGATGCTCAATATGATTTAGGTCTGGAGACCATCACCTTAACCACTGCCTTGCTAAAGAAGCTGAGGGTAGTCTTTGAGGTGTGTTTGGGGCCGTTATGTTGGAATATTGCCCTGCGGCTCAGTCTCCGAAGGGAGGGGATCATGCCCTGCTTCAGTATGTCACAGCACGTGTTGGGCATTCATGGTTCCCTCAATGAACTGTAGCACTAGCTCCCCAGTGCTAGCAGCACTCATGCAGCCCCAGACCATGACACTCCCACCACCATACTTGACTGTAGGCAAGACACACTTGTCTTTGTACTCCTAACCTGGTTGCCGCGACACACGCTTGACACCATCTGAACCAAATAAGTTTATCTTGGTCTCATCAGACCACAGGACATGGTTCCAGTAATCCATGTCCTTAGCCTGCTTGTCTTCAGCAAACTGTTTGTGGGCTTTCTTGTGCATCATCTTTAGAAGAGGCTTTCTTCTGGGATCACAGCCATGCAGACCAATTTGATGCAGTGTGCGGCGTATGGTCTGAGCACTGACAGCCTGACCCCCCCTTCAACCTCTGCAGCAATGCTGGCAGCACTCATACGTCGAATTCCCAAAGACAACCTCTGGATATGACACCAAGCACATGCACTCAACCTCTTTAGACGACCATGGCGAGGCATGTTCTGAGTGGAACCAGTCCTGTTAAACCACTGTATGGTCTTGGCCAACGTGCTGCAGCTCAGTTTCAGGGTCTTAGAAATCGTCTTATAGCCTAGGCCATAATTATTTAGAGCAACAGTTTTTTTTTTTTTTTTTTTTTTTTTTAGATCCTCAGAGAGTTCTTTGCCATGAGGTGCCATGTTGAACTTCCAGTGACTGGTATGAGAGAGGGAGAACGATAACACCAAATTTAACACACCTGCTCCCCATTCACACCTGAGACCTTGTAACACTAATAAGTCACATGACACCGGGGAGGGAAAATGGCTAATTGGGCCCAATTTAGACATTTTCACTTAGTTTTAATAAAAATACAGGAACAGCTGTAAACTCAGAAGTAAATCCTTATTTTCATTGGCTGGGTCAGAGTATTGGTAACAATCCTACTTCCTCCAGATAAAACAGCTGACACTGACTGGCTAAATTTGATGAACGATTGACTTTAACAAGTCACCTACGTGGGTAAATCTCTGAAAAGGAGATTGCTGAATCAAGGTCTAAATATCATGTAAATACAGTCACCAACTTCACTGAAGAATACAATGGGAGAAAAAAAAAAAAAAAAAAACACATTTCGATTATAGATAAAATGTAAAAGGCAAACAGCAAAATTTGCAGATGAATTGTCCACATTTAAACTGCAACACCTGCCAAATAATTTGCCATTTTGTTTATACAGTTTCCTAATCCAGCCACGCTGGTCAGACAGCTAGGTTATGACCTTCTCTAATGCAGTTAAACTGATACAGCTCAGTTAAGGTCCAACCAGTGTATAAAAAAAAAAAAAAAAAAAAAAAAAAAAAAAAATGAATTCTACACACCCCAGTAAATAAAATTCCAGAATTTTGAGATGTAAAAACAGACCAAGATAAAGCCCCTTTGATTTTTTTTTTTACATCTTTAATGTAATCTGTGCAATTCAATTAAAACAAACAGAGGGAAACATACAAAAACTTACAATAATGTGGTTGCATAAATAGCTATAAAAGAGCATTTAACCCTTTGGGATAGGAGTCTATCAGGTTGCCCCACAGATTTTCAACCAGATTCAGGCCCAGGCTGGGCCATTCTAAAAAACAACAACAACAAAAACAAAAACACTTTGGGGTTGATTTACTAAAAATGGAAAGTTCAAAATCTGGTGCAGCTGTGTATGGTAGCCAATCAGCTTCTAACTTCAGCTTGTTCAGTAAAGCTTTGGCAATAAAACCTGGAAGCTGATTGGTTTCTATGCAGAACTGCACTAGATTTTGCATGCTTCAGTTTTAGTAAATAACCCTCTTTATTCTTCTGGTGAAGCAATTCTTTTGTTGATTTGGAGGTAGGCTTTGGGTCACTGTCCATCATGCCATAAAATCCGGGAGGTGTGTAATTGGCCCCAAATTTGTTCTGCAGATGGACAGCAACCCCAAATATACAGTAAATGTCCAAGAACTATCTTCAGTGTTAAGAAGCCCTGACCTCAGCATCATGGAGTCTGTCTGGGATTACATAAAGAGACAGAAGGATTTAAGGCAGCCTACATCCCAGGGGCGTACCCAGAGCATTTGACACCCAGGGCGGATCCTATATCTGGCACCCCCCTTCGCTGATCATGCCTGTATGAACTCAGTCACTTTGTCACACCTGTAGACACCCAGCTGCCCCCCCCACACACCATTTCATTCCCGCATGTCAGTCCTGATTTCAGGGGTTTCTGCACAGATGTCAATGGAAATCGCACCCCGAAATTGCAAAAAAAAAAAAAAAAAGTAGTACAGAAACGACTTTTTGAAAATTGGTGCGGTGTCGCACCGATTAGGACGGTGCCATTGCCGCCGATTTGACATGTCAAATCACACCAATGTGAACCAGAGCTAAGGCCCCTTTCACACTACTGCAACTTCAAAGTTGAGCAATTTTGACACAATTTCAGGGAATCCCTGTGTAAACTTGAGGTCTATGGACCTCAACTTGCATCAAAGTCGGACCAAAGTAGTATCGGGACTAGTTTGAAGTCGCACATATATGAATGTTTTTCCATTGGAAATCATGGGGAATGACTTGTCCTACGATTTGGGACTGCAAAGTCGCATGACAAGTCACAGAAGTGTGAAAGGGGCCTAATACTTTGCCTTCCTTAATCCAAGAATTAACACATTCCACATGCATGCCATAAAAGGGTATATCTATGTGTAAATTTCATGACATACTACCTATTTTCTGCATAAAAAAAAAAAAATTAATTAATTTAAAAAAAAGGAAGGAGCACAGGTGGTTTCTGGATGCACTGGACTTCAATTCCGCATGTAAAAAGTTTTTTTTTATTTTTAAAAGATGTATGATGACAAATTCAGCATTGGTGCTTTCCAAAGGGTCAGTGCCTAAAACCAGACCGAGGTCTATTCCAACAATTTATTACCATGAAAGGGAAGCCTATACTGTACATTACTCAGAGGATCATTTATTACCTGGTACAGTACAGTATGTGCCACTTAAAAGCATCTAAAAAGTGCTTGTGAATGTAAGTAGTTGGCATGTCTGTAAATCTCAGATCACCCATGTTTCCCTTTCACGAACAATGATGAATATTAGCAAGTGTAGCTGATGCATTCTAAAAATGAAAGTAGGAGTGACAACGTGGGGAATTCTTCAGCTTTTCTGTTACTTTTTTGTTCAACTTAAAAACGCAGACAGAAGGGAACAATGCCAAAACACATTGTTTCATAACAGCAACTTGTATTTGTGAGAGAAAAAAAAAAAAACAAAAAAAAAAAAAGTTTCTAGCAAACAGGCATTTTTCAGGAAGGTATTTATAGAACGATTGAATGCCCTCTCTGTTCCTGTGAACACATTCTTTCACATACAGTGTATGAACTGACTTTTCATTGCTTCAAAGATTTGATCTGCCCACACACTTTTGAAAGTGGCCAATATCTATCCACCAATTCCACCTTTCAATTTTTCTGCTGAGGGACATTTGTACCAAGAAAAATATAAAGGCTACCATTTTTGGCTTCCTGAAAGTGCTTTTGAAGCCTAGCTGTCTCTGGCTTCAATACATGAGTTGTTCACCTTTAAACAGATATGCATCTCAAGAAAGTCCTAATAAAGTCAGGTTTTTGCACAAGCCATATCGTTATGCTCCAACACCGAGCCATTAACCAGCAAAGCTCAAGTTCTTCCTGGTAATTTCAAAGCTGGCCTGCTCCTTTCCACACCTTCCTTCTGGCCAATGTGGCAACTCATCATAGTGATAAGTCATTGGGTATGTGTGGGAAGCAGGAGGGAATGGACCATTCTTTACAATACCAGCAAACACAGGCAAGCCAAGCATTCAGCCATGGTTTTGAGGCACCTCTAGGTGCCTGCATGTTATGGGGGTGGAAGGCTGTTGCCCAGTATGACAAGAGACTACAGTCCCACCAGGTCTGTAAGAAGTGTGCATAATTTGCCTACACCAGATCCTATAAAACAGAGAGGTATTATATGATCCAGTGCAATCCATCTGAGTTTGGCACAATGTTTCCTAGGTAGGATCAGCAAGTTCCAAACGGATATATTTCCAGAGTCATACTTTGTCTCCACCCACATATAATTATAGGTGGCATAATGTAAAAATAGATTAAAGTGTTACTAAGCCCAGGAACCTGCATTCAATATAGCTGGTCTCCCACAGTACACAGAACATGAAAATGCAATATTTTTAGTAAATATAAACTGCTAAATACCTTTTCTCATCAACAGTATATAGCAGTCTTGTGGCTTCTATCAGTGTCTGGTTAAAGCTTGTAGGAGGAGTTTTCATTCTCCCCCTATTGTCCCATGAGACTGCAGGACCCCTGCCCCTCAGTCTGGAAAGTGCGATTGGCCATGTGCTCATCACATACACTCTCCCAAGGGAAAAACAAACAAACAAAAAAAAAAAAAAAAACCCACACACGCTCTAGCAATATACACTAAACTGAGCATGTGCAGCTTGCCCCCAAGGCTCTATTCTATCAGGAGATGGTTTGGGGATTGTGGAGGAGAAGACAGCCTTTTTACACAATGCAGAGGATTAACACTTTAGGTTCCACATTGAGTATAACAAGCACGCTTTACTGCATATATAGACTAGATTACTTTTGTGGGTTTAGTAACACTTTAGTGAGAATCAGAATTCAACTCAAATCAATTTGGATTTTAACAACTGGTTAAAGGCATAGTTCCCAACTGTTCCCCGATTTGGAGGGACTGTCCCTCATTCAGAAAATGTTTCTCTATTCCTCTTCCTCCCCATTTGTCCCTCATTTTGGTCTGATCTATATAGCTGTATATAAAATGGACCATTCATCTATCATAAATTGTTTTACAATGCTTAACCTTTTTTTTTTTGCCACTTTCTAAATTGCTGCATTTGTTAATTCCAAGAGCCAATATAAAGGAATAGTAGTGGTAAAAAGCACTTGTGAGTTTAACCACTCATTTTTTTTTTTGTACAATTCTCCTTTAATTGGGGCGTGACAGGGGACGTGTCCTATGCCTAGATACTTTTGCTAATAGATGTCCCTCATTCCCATCGCATAAAGTTGGGAGGTAACAGTACCATACATATGAGGGTACAAAGTGGTGGTCAACTTATTTGATATGAGGGGCTCCAGACACCACCAAAGGGCCACACATAAAAGTCACTGAACATTCACTGAATAATAGCAGACACACAACTGGATATAGTCAGACTGGAAATAATACAAGAGATGGTCATAGACTGTGGACATGCTGCAAGAGACTTTCAGAGAATAAGAACATGCTGTAGGAGTTACTTGGGACAGGATTCAGGTGACAGTCACAGACTGGGGATGTATTACATAAGCCTACTAGAAATCACTGCTAAAAACAGGACAGTAGGGAAACACAGATTAGTGTCTGCAGGGGCCTCGAGGGAAGCACAAAAAAGTGCCAAAAGGCTGCATGCAGCTGCTGGGCCCAAAGGCTGGGCAACGGGAAGGTACAACATGGTTTTCCAAAATTCTGACAGATGATTTCCTGCTACTGCATTGATCCTTGCTCTTAGTATTTCTGAATAGTTTCCTACAGGTCTTAGGCTCGGTTCACACTTGAGTGACGCGGGGACCCGGAGAATGCCACTGCCATATGCGAACTGCTGGGAGTGTCAATACATTGTTAATGACACCCCCATTTCTGAACTGACAGTTTGGACATGAAATCGGATTGCATGGGTGTGAACAACGATGCAATCTGATTCTGGTGCGGACCAAAAAATAAAATAAAAGGGGTCCTGTGTGAGTTTGGTCCTAATGCGATATCAGCCATACAATCTTATGGCTGAAGTCGCATTGCACGGGCATCGCACGTCATTTGCACTGTAGTGAGAATCACATGTGATCCCGCACCACGCAGTAGTGTGAACTGGCCCTTAATACTCTTCAAAAATTTGCTCAGAAATCTTTTCTTCCTCTCCTGCAAACAAAACAAAACACTCCCTTGGCAGAGGAAAGTCACAGATGACAGCAAGAAAAAAAAACAAAAACTATTTGTTTAACAGAAAGGAAAGTGAAACTTCATGAAGAGGGCAAACCAAGAAACTCTGCCAGCAGTGACCGCATCGCATTATAATGTATTTAGTAATCCTTATGCCGTGTACACACGAGTGGACCTTCGATGGACTGAACTCCGAATGACTTTTTGATGGATTTTCGACAGGGTTCTGACGCAACGGGCTTGCCTACACACGATCACACCAAAGTCCGATCGTTTGAACGCGATGACGTACGACCGGACTAGAATAAGGAAGTTCATAGCCAGTAGCCAATAGCTGCCCTAGCGTCGGTTTTCGTTCATCGGACTAGCATACAGACGAACGGATTTTTCGACCGGACTCGAAGATTTGAAACATGTTCTAAATCTAAAGTCCGTCTGATTTTTCGACAGCAAAGGTCCGATGAAGCCCACACATGATCGAATTGTCCAGCGGATTCGTTCCATCGGACCTTTGCTGTCGAAAAGTCCGCTTGTGTGTACACGGCATAAGAATTTGGACAATGCAGCAACCTATGAAATGTATTATTTGATCCCCTGCAGATTTTGCCCACTCAAAGAAATGAAGGGTCAGGGTCTATACATTTTTATCATAGGTATTTTAAAATGACAAAATATCAACCAAAAATCCAGAAAAAAAACAAAAAAAAAACAAAAAAAACACCACACATGATACAAAAGGTTATAAATTGAGTTGCAGTTCAGCGACTAAAATAAGAATTTGATCCCTAAGCAAGACTTAACTTTGTGGTTGCCAACAAGGGTTTCTCCACCAAGTACTGAGAGAGGACGTTTCTTGTACTGTAGTTGGTTATCAGGTTTACACACATCTCAGGAGAGATTTTGGTCCACTCATTTTTACAGATCTTTTCTAAATCCTTAAGGTTTCCTGGTTGTCGCTTGGCAACTTAAAGTTTCAGCTCCCGCCATAAAGATCTGGATACTGGCTATGCCACTCCCTGACCTTAACGTGCTTCTTGAGCCACTCTTGTTGCCCATCTTCAGTGTTCTGGCTGAGGGAAGAAGGTTCTCATCCAAGATTTTACAATACATGGCCCTGTCCATTGCCCCCTCAAAGCGGCAAAAATCAGCCTGTACCTACAGCAGAAAAACAGTCACAAAGCATATAGTTTCCACCTCCATGATTGACTGTAGGGATGGTGTTCTTATACCGCGTACAGACGATCGGACATTCCGACAACAAATGTTCGATGTGAGCTTGGTGACGGAAAATCCGACCGTGTGTAGGCTCCATCAGACATTTGCTGTCGGGATTTCCAACAACAAAAGTTTGAGAGCTGGTTTTCAAATTTTCCGACAACAAAACTTGTTGTCGGAAATTCAGAGCGTGTGTACACAATTCCGCCGCACAAAATTCCATGCATGCTCGGAATCAAGCAGAAGAGTCGCACTGGCTATTGAACTTCATTTTTCTCTGATCGTCTTACGTGTTGTATGTCACCGCGTTCTTGACGTTCGCAATTTCCGACAACATTTGTGTGACCGTGTGCATGCAAGACAAGTTTGAGCCAACATCCGTCGGGAAAAAAAACAAAAACACGGTTTTGTTGTCGGAATGTCAGATAGTCTGTACGCGGCATTAGGGTTATATGCCAAAGAGCTCAATTTTTGTCTCATCCGACCACATGAGGTCATTCTCAAGTTCCTTCAATGTAGTTCTGGGTTGATCCCTCACTTTTCTCAGAGGGAGAGGGTTTGTCTTCTTTACAGCACCCAAGTTTGCTTTACCTCAGACGATCACCAATTAATTGAGCGTTGCTTGTAACATCATTCATGGATTATATACAACATTCCCTCGCCCACTTATGTGTACTACATTTCATCTCGCTCATGTTACATTTATGCATTATCAACAGATTATACAACGTATATCATGTATCCGGCAGGGACGTGCAGTCAGGGGAGTCAGAGCGTCACCTTCCATGAAAAACAAAAAAACAAAAAAAAAAACAAAAAAACACAAGCTTCGATGGTCATAGCTCAGCGACCTGAGGGGGTTAGGTAGCCCAAGTCCTACCCCACTACTGGTAATTTGGGGCTCCTATGCCTTATGGTTTCGGAGATAAGGGGTTCCTTGTGCAGTCTGTCAGGAGCTACATACAGAGCGGCCAGTTTAAATACAAGCTGGCACACTCTGTTTGCAGCAGACTTAGAGGATGAGCTCACAGTGCCTCTCCTCACTTCTTGTCAGAGGCACTGAGCTCAATGGACAGCTTGGAGTCTTGGACCAATGGTAAAGTACCATTAGCCCCAGCTGTCCAATAAAAATGCTGCAGTGGAGGTGTGCCTCTCACTGCAGTATCATCGAAGGGGCATCTGTCTAAAAGACAAATGCTCCCTTCCAGCCCAGCCCTCTTAACTACAAGGAAATACATGGGTTTATGGGTATAAGATTTACCCACAATCCCAAGTTTTTCTCACACAGTTAAGAGGGAAAATGAGAATCTGCTGCTGTTGAAAAGGTACTGTTATAATCAAACTAAACCATATATTATGCTATGCGTTATAACAATCAAGTATTATTTATCTATTTACTGTGAAATTACTGGTTTTAAGTTATAACTTCAAACTTCAGTAATTTGTCTGTTAAGCCACCTGCTTGAGTACAGTTTTTGAAAATATAGTAAATTACCTTAAAAACTATATATAGTAATTATTATTTGTATATTACTTACGGCAATTAAGCCCTTGCTACCCAGGCCAATTCTGACACTTTTCTGCTACATGTAATAATCTTTTTTTTTGCAATTACTCAGAACCCCCAAACATTATAAATATTGTTTTAGCAGACACCCTGGGAAATAAAATGGTGGTCGTTGCAACATTTTATGTTACACGGTATTTGCACAGCATTTTTTCAAACACTGTTTCATGAAAATATAATAAAAAAAAAAAAAAAAAAAAAAAAAAAACTCCTGCACTAAAGATAACCTGATTTTTTTTTTTTTTGGTATAATGTAAAATATGTTACGCCAAGTAACTAGATACCCAACACGTCACGCTTTAAAATTGTGCACACTCGTGGAATGGCTCCAAACTTCAGTACTTAAATATTTCCATAAGTGTTGCTTTAAATTTTTTTATAGATTACATGTTTAGAGTTACAGAGGAGGTCTAGTGCTAGAATTATTGCTCTCGCTCTAACGATCGCAGCATATGTAACCTGTGTTTATCTGGCTCTGATACTAGCCAGTGCCTCAGCCACTGACTTCGCTGCACATCTACGGTATCCGGTCAATCTATGGCTAGAGACAGGTGCTTGCATTATGTATAAGGTATCATTTAAGCACAATGGCTACCTTGCTTATAAGAATGGCCAGCAATGTTCTATGGATACCAGTTAGTTTTTCACATGCATCCTAAACGCCAAGTTTTGTTTACCCCACTATAAAATATTTTATATGGAACAAACACTGCTATGCAACTCATTTTTGAGGCCAGGTAGGTTTTTATTGTACACATTTAAGTTGTATCTAATAGATCTAATCTAATAGAAAATTTGTTATATCTAAAAAGGTATATAATAAAGTTGATAAAGCACAATGATTAAAGAAAAATGTCCTCAACAGAAACAAACATTACATTTAGTACCTTCTTTGCAGCCATGATGTATCTCCACAATCTGTAGAGCAATATTAGACACTATTATAAATACGGATAGTCTGAAGGACATCCTCTCCCAGCAGTAGCCATTTCGCCATGTTCCACCTTAGCAGAATACACAACAGGTGTGCAATGCTGCATGAATGTTTTGGCCTTATAAACATTAGGAACTTCAATTTTTTAGTGTGCTGTAAATTTTAATAGACAGAATTTCCCACATCCTGATAGGACGCTAAAGGAGAAGTCAATTATTCAAACGTCGTATTGCCTTGCTTGGCAGACCGTGAACATTCAGCCAATCAAATTCTCAGCTTACATTGAATCGATAAAAAAGGAACAGAAACCAAGAATGCCATTGAGAAAATGAGAAGTTGTAGAAGACACTTGGTTAGCATTTGGGAACAATTCACAGAATAAAAACGTCCAGTGACCATGACAAATTGTCAGATAAAAGCAAATGGATTTACAATGATGGATAGGAGCCCAGCTGCTAAATGGAGGCTTACTAAGATAGTTTAAAAAAAATCAACACAAGGTTATATTGAAAGATGAAGGGAAGTTAAACTGGGTTAATTAACAACAGTCATGAGCCCCATAAGACTACAATGTATATCGATGTAAAAGCTACTTAAAAAAAGGAGGCACGGCAGATGGAATGGAGCAAAGCTTGACATGGTTAAATTGGTTTTCACACCTGCGCGAGGCCTTGTTATGGAGGTTTGTCCTCGTTTCCCGTGGGCGAAAATCTCTATAGGGGATGCAGTCCACAATTAAAAGTGTTACCTAAATTAATTCACTGACCGATTTTTTTTTTTTTTGTCATCTTCATACCTGTTCTAGGTCAGTGGCTCAAAGTACTTAAAGTGTTACTAAACCCAGGACCCTGCATTCACTATATCTGGTCTCCCACAGTACACAGAACATGGAAATGCAATTATTTTAGTAAATATAAACTGCTAAATACCTTTTGTCATCAGCAGTTAGAGAAATCGTGTGACTTCTATCAGTGCCTGGTTAAAGCTTGTAGGAGGAGTTGTCATTCTTCTCCGACTGTTCTATGAGGCTGATAAATGATACCAGTTGCAAGTTATACAGAGAGCACTAGATCTTTTTTGTATTTTATGTTGTCACGGGAGAGTTACAAGTTCTATCTGCGGAGTTTGAGAGGTGCCCGGCTTCCATCTACAAGTTTACCATTACCACCAGAGGTGGTGAAAGCTCTTATGACCTTCCTGTTAGCTCAGGGGTCTATTATGCAAGGTGAGCAGTTTGGCTAACAAATGGTGTGAGCACGGACCAATATCGGCCAATATTTGGCGTTTTTTAATTAATCGGCCAATTGTGCTGTTAAAAAAGGCCGATTATAACTTCAGTGCAACTTGCAAATGACTTCTGTAATAGAAGTCAATGCAAGTTGTCTAAAGTCTTGGGTGGAGCACTTCTCTCTGGGCAGCCTGCCAAGTCTGATAAAAAGCTAAAAAAATACAATGTTTCTATTTATCAATGAATTGAATGTGTAGGAGTTCTCAGTTTAACCATTTAAAGACTAAATCTTTTCTGACATTTGTTGCTTACAAGTAAAAATCCTGTATTTTCTGCTAGAAAATCACTTAGAACCCCCAAAAATTATATATATATATATATATATATATATATATATATATATATATATATATATATATATATATATATATATATATATATATATATATATATATATATATATATTTTTTAGCAGAGACCCTAGGGGATAAAATAGCGGTTGCTGCAATATTTTATGTCACACGGTATTTGCGCAGCAGTCTTTCAAACGCAATTTTTGGAAAAAATACACGGATAAATAAAAAAAATAAATAAACTAAGCAGTAAAGTTAGCCCATTTTTTTCATCCAAAAGTTTTGATTACCTGTTTTTGTGTATTTAACCACCTCAATACAGGGCACTTTCACCCACTTCCTGCCCAAGCCATTTTTCAGCACTGTCGCACTTTGAATGACAATTGCACGGTCATATTACACTGCACCCTAATTAAATTTTTATCATTTTTTTCCCACAAATAGAGCTTTCTTTTGGCGGTATTTGATCACCTCTGCGGTTTTTATTTATTGCACTATAAACAAAAGAAAAAAGGGACAAATTTTGAAAAAACACAATATTTTTTACTTTTTGCTATAATAAATATCCATTTTTTTTTTTTTTAACAAATTTTATCCTCATTTTAGGCTGATATGTATTCTTCTACATATTTTTGGTAAAAAAAAAAAAAAAAAAAAAAAAAAAAAAAAAATCGCAATAAGCCTATATTGATTGGTTTGCGCAAAAGTTATAGTGTCTACAAAATAGGGGATAGATTTATAGCATTTTTATTTATTTATTTTTTTACTAGTAATGGCGGTGATCTGCGACTTTTATTGTGACTGCGATATTGAGGCGGACATATCGGACATTTTTGGGACCATTCACATTTATACAGCGATCCGTGCTATAAAAATGCATTGATTACTGTGTAAATGTGACTGGCAGGGAAGTGGTTAATACTAGGGGGTGATCGAGGGGTTAATGTGTGTCCTAGGGAGGTGATTCTAACTGTGGGGGGAGGGGACCGATCGTTGTCCCTATGTACAAGGGACACGCCATCGGTCTCCTCTGACAGGACATGGATCTGTGTTTACATACACAGATCCACGGTCCTGCTCTGTTACCCGGCAATTGCGGGTGCCCAGCGAACATCGCGGCCGCCGGGCACGCGCACCGGGTCCTGAGCGATGCAGCGGGCGCGCGCCCCCTAGTTGCTCGGGAGGGCGATCACGTCATATGACGTTCGCCCAGAACAATAGCTGCCTCGTCCCGCCGTTATATGACGGTGGGCGGTAGCTTAGTGGTTAATATATAGTTTTATTTTTTATCTAAATTATACATACAAGTGAACTGATTGGAGGTTTGTTTTGTTTAATAAACGTTTAAAAATGTAAGAAATTTTCTGTATCACTTATTACTTAAGGTTGCTTTCACACTGGAGTGGGCAGGCATTAACGGTAAAATGCTGCTAGTTTTAGCGGCGCTTTACCGTCATTTTAGTGGCGCTATTCGGCTGCTAGTGGGGCGCTTATAATCCAGCTAGCGCCCGAGGAAGGGGTTAAATGTGCCCGTGACGCGCCGCTGCCGAATCGCTTTGCAGGCGCTTCGGCGGTGCCCATTCATTTCAATGGGCAGGAGTGGTAGAGGAGCGGTATACACTGTTCCAAAGATGCTGCTTGCAGGACTTTTTTAAACATCCTGCCAGCACATCACCTCAGTGTGCAGGCACGTAGGCTTTCACACTGAGACTGCAAAACGGCTCCCCTGCAGGCACTTTACAGGCACTATTTTTAGCCCAAAAGCTCCTGAATAACGTCCCATTGTGAAAGGGGTCTTACTGTTAGATTTTATGAGCAGGGAAAAAAAAAAAAATAAATAAAATAGGCATCATATATCGGCCATCGGCTGCCGCGATTTCTAAATATCGCCATCGGCCAGAGAAAAACCCATATCGGTCAACCTCTATGCATGACCCCCGATCTTCTGTCTGGACAGTGCTGACTGGACCTCTGCTGATCACATGCACCCTCCCAAAAACAGAAAGAAAATAATTCTCTAGCAATACACACCAAACTGAGAATGTGGAGAGTGCCCCCAAGGCTCTGTACCATCAGGCGATAGATTGGCGACTGTGGAAGGAGAGGATCGGAGAAAACAGGATCAAACAGCCTTTTTACACAATGCGCAGGATAGACCACTTAGGTTCCACAGTGAGTATAACAAGCATGCTTTACTGCATATACAGGTTGATTTTACTGTTGTGGGTACCCACATTTTGAATAGGGTAAGGGGAGGTCATAACCCGTCAGTTTATTTTTTGCCATCTGTGTCCCATCGGGGAGATTTCCCTTCACTTCCTGTCCCATGGCCAAAACAGGAAGTGATAAAATCCCTGCAAATTAACTTCCTGACTGGCTCACGTACATTTACGGCGGCAGGTTGGCTCCCCTGCGCAAATTGCCGTACCTGTAAGTCGGCTCCTTTATGAGCCATAGCAGGCGCACCTGATCGCGGGCACGAGAGCCAGTTCTGACAGGGTAGAAGAGACAGATCGTCTGTTCCTAGTAATTAGGAACAGCGATATGTCTCCTCCTCCAGTCAGTACACTGCCCCCACAGTTAGAAACACAAACACATTTAACCCATTGATTGCCCCCTAGTGTTAACCCCTTCCCTGCCAGTGACATTTATACAGTAATCAGTGCATTTTTATAGCATTGATCGCTGTATAAATATCAATGGTCCTAAAAAAAAAAAAAAAATTTGACAGAGGATATCTCTCTCTCTCTATATATCTATATCTATATCTATCTATATCTATATATGTCTCTCTTTTTTTGTTTATAGCGCATGGCTGCATGGCTCACCCGTCAGGCCCCCCGCCAGCCCTGCATCCAGGTCGTGGCTTCAGCAGCTTCCCCCCCTGCGTCTCCTCCCGGCCAATCAGGACTTAGGACTCACAGCCAATCAGGTCTCAGGATCTGCTTCCTGATTGACTGGGAGGAGAAACAGGAAGACATTAAAGAATTTAATTCGCTAATGTCACACAACTGGGCTGGCTCTGGGCGCAGTGCTCTCCACCCCCACCCTTTTTGAAGCCAACTGGAGCCTCAGTCTGTAATCGTGTGCTTCATTAAAAAAAAAAAAAAAAAACCCATTGCAATCCATGCGTCTGGTGTAGGGTTGCCACCTCATCCCTTTAAACCCGAAAGCATCTGAATTACACAGGTTCTGAGGCTAATTTAATGCAGATAAGGCACCAAGTGAGTTTAATTACCACCTTAATCAGCCAAAGAACCTGTGTAATTGATATGTGTTCGGTTTTAAAGGGATGAGGTGGCAACTCTAGTCTGGTGCCCTGCATGTAGATTAGGGGCCGGGCGCATGGTTTAGGGGGACGGCGCCCCTGTGCCCTGCACGAGTGG
This sequence comes from Aquarana catesbeiana, assembly GCF_042186555.1. NCBI lineage: Eukaryota > Metazoa > Chordata > Amphibia > Anura > Ranidae > Aquarana > Aquarana catesbeiana. The sequence goes on along the minus strand of NC_133325.1, from coordinate 666,764,127 downwards.
CTGCCACTGGTGGGACCTGCCCCCTCCTCCCATCTGATCCATTAAAAAAAAAAAAGCCCATACTGTACATTGATTACACTGCATTGTAAACACTATGAATGAAGGGGGAAAATTGTAACATTCATCATATTTCTATTAACCCCCGCAGTGCCAGAAGTTCAGGGAGAGAACAGGCACCCTGCACAATGTAGAACATCCTTCATTACAGGTAAGTTAAAGTGGATGTAAACCCGATTCATGAAATTTGAGTTGGGCACATATCTGCAGAGTTTTCTTATCTCTCTTCAAAGCCCTAAGTCCCATGGCTTTCTCCTGCTCCGTTCTTCTGTTATCAGCATAATAAAA